>NC_052059.1:18261751-18441585 GCF_903992535.2 Arvicola amphibius
ATTATTGTTATTATATTAATATGTACTGTATAGTAAACCAGGCACTTTGGATGTATTACTTAATAGTCAAATAAGCACGCGAATCTCATTTGAATTTTTCAAATCAGAGAACTATGGACCAACAGCTTACGGAACTGAAATGATTTACAAAAGAAATACAGCTAAAAACAAGTTGCAGGGCTGCACAGCTCTAAGACACTTAACTCTGAATCTCCCGGGACACCCACTGTTCTTTCTACTATTACTTCATCAGCTTGTTGCTCCCACCACCCTGGGTAACACATCCCAGGAAGCTAGTCTCCATTACTTCTAGTTTTTATGCTCAGGTCAGCCCCATAAGTCTTATTATACCGTTCCTGACTTTTTGTATCTATACTGAGCCACTGTAAGTTTCAGGTACTTTTTTTTTTTTTACTATTCTGATTTAACAGCATTAATGCACAGCCTGATGGGTAATAAATCTCCAATTTTACCTCCAAGTTGACTGTTAATATAATAATATTTTTGATTATAGAAGTAGGATTTGAGATCAAATATAGGACACAGAAAACCAATAGTTTATTTTCACATATCGCATACTAAAGAGAACATTTGCTAAATGATTGTCAATCCCTAGACTCTGCAGATGAACCCACCATTCTAGGGGCTTCTGATCACTTGTAATTTTGAACCAATCAGGCAAAACAGAATGAATATATAAACACGTGTACTATTTCTCAACCAAAGGACTACATATGAATTGCCATATTCAATGTACTGCTGGAAAGACAAAAAAAAAGCAATATACTGGCTAAAGTATATCACAAGATGGGCACCTATGTTTTCAATATTCTCCTATGCTACAGAGAGTTCAGGTTTCTTGGGTCAGGATTTGTTAATGTTATGAATCACCATTTCCTTGGCTTGCCAAGAAACACAGGCTTTACTGTAGAATATACACTTCCACCATCAAATGTTCTCAAGTGATTATTTATATAGCATTTATAACTCCTGAATTCTACCTAAACAAAGCTCTCAATGAAGATCCTAGATAAATAACTTTGAAAGCTAGTCTAAGAAACTTTCTCCTTTAAGTAACTAGGATTTTTATTCCTCCTTCTAAGAGTCCTTAATAAGTAAAAAGTATTGTCTCACATAGAATGTAAGACTGTGACATCAACCCTACGATTCTTCTTTGCTGGCTGAGACTCACGGTGTGTTTCTGCTCCACTGTCCAGCCATCATTTTTCTTATCTTAATCACTACGTAATGTCCAGGAACTAAAACAGTAACAGTAAGCCTGAGTTTGAAGAACACTTTCAAGCCACAAACTTAATTTTTACAAAAGGAAGCCCATTTGGAGACAAGTTGTCTTTCAACAGTCTTATGACTATTATCGATAATTATTCTTTAACAACCTATATTTCCTAATTTTTAAATGAACTACACGATCACAATACCTTAATCAAGATCAGAAATACATATACATATAACAAAATTGACCTTAAATTTCTATCAATAAGGCAAAATTTATACCTACACCACAACGTACCACACCCTTCTTCTGAGATAATCTCTGAGCCTTGGGTGCAGGAGTTGTCTTGAGGCTGGATACGCCTGAATCGCTTATTCTCTACACTTCCCCCAGTTGTTGCTTCCTGTAATGGTCTTGTCTGTTGCACAAAGAAGCTTCTTTGATGAAGGATAAGGACTACACTTATTTATGGTTCTAAGCATAAATATTTAGAGTGCAGTTAGGAATTATGCTGGTTTAGTAAAGTGGCAGTTCTTCCAAAGAGAAAATTCTATGAACAGTCACAAGAAAAAAAAGTTGACACAGTTCACTAAAAGTAGCGACAATTCAGTCTTGGGAATTGACTTCCAAACAAACAACAAAATAGTTCTAAAAGAAAACACATAAAGTAACAGAAATAGAATTATAACATGTCTTCTGACAATTAAAGCCTAAGATATTTATCAGTAGCAGGTGATTCTGTGGAATATTATTAATGAAATGCATTTTCCAGAGAGCATATTGCCAAGGTGTGGGCCTGTAGCTAGAAATACACCAATTAATAGGAAATTGAAAAATTCTCAGTGCAAGATGGGAAAAACCCTCAGCAAGGGGATCTAATTTGTTTTGAGTTCTTTTTAAAATATAATATAAAAGCATACAGCTTCACCTCATGATACAGAATCACTGAGAGATAACAGCTGAGTGTATCCAGTTGCACGAAGTTAGTTGATGGCATTTCTCTGAAACAGTAGAAAATGTTATAGAAGGAAGCAGAGGAGAAAAGTTAATTGGAGTTTTAAACAGAGGATGACTTCAGTTTCTGACAGTGAACCTCGTGAGAACTTATGATGGACCATTAGAAAAGCATCAAGGCAGAGCACTTGGATCAATGATAACATCCACTCCAGTTGCTGCGTCACGGCTATAGGGAAGCATTGAGGACTATGGTAGTGGATTACAGCTAGATTCACAACAAAAAGAAAAAAGTTGTCATGAAAAGGCAACCCAATAATGTGACCAACTTTAAATTGATCACATAAAATATTAGGATAAATGTCTTAAGAGGTTTTTGTTTGTTTGTTTGTTTGTTTTTTGTTTGTTTGTTAAGGAACTAAAAAGAGAAAATGTGAGATTTGGCATCAACATGTAGCTAAATGAGCCTCACCTTTGAATAAGTCTACTGAAATTGACTCCATAATTTTATTGATTTGCATAAAGAAAAAACTAGAGTGAAGGTCAAGCTAAGTGTGCAGGTATGGTAAGTCTTAAAGAAGACAGGAGGGGATGAACAGAAGCTCCCCTCTGCGGAAGATGGCATAAAAGATTATGCCAGGAAGCCTGGGGGAAGCGACATATCAAAAACGCTTACACTAGGGACACTTAAAGTAAATGATTTAACAAGGCTCTAAATGGGAGCACCTTGAGTTTAACTGTAAATATAAATATGCCAAACATTAAATTTCTACATAAACATAAAAATGACCAAGCTAAATCACATCATGCCCAAAGGCATTTCCCCTGAGACCTCTTCATTCGGTGAAACTAAACAAGGTAATAATACAAGGAAGAGGTCTTTTATGAGTACGTACTGCTGGACATCATGCATAGGAGTTTCTCAATGCGTTGTTTCATTGATGCTTGAAACTGATGAGCTCACCATTTATCAATGAGCGAACGAGGCCTAGAGAGATTACATTAGACACAGAGCAGAGACCAGAGAATAAGGTGAATGCTATCCAAAGCCTGTGCTTGCATCTTCCACAGTATGTAGATGCTCAGTTTCCTGTGACGTGAGCCGCAATGGTGAAAAGGGCAGGACTAGTGCAAAAGTATAAGCAAGAGGGTTAACTATGTTTATATTTGACTCATATAATAGAGAACACAAAATGATGAATTTTTTAAAAATATTAGTTCAAGTTGTTTTTATCTCATGTGAAAGAAGTACAGTTCTTGGCAGTTCTGTGCCCTCACATTGATTGGCAAGCATTCTCCATTCTTGCTGGTCCACCAGCTTTACTATGTGCCCTGTGTTTGAATTCTAGCTAGGAGCTAGTAGTAAAAGAGACAAAAAAAAGTGGCACCCAGACTGATTTCTTCCCAGGAGCTACTCTCTAGAGACTGCACTTGCAGTTGTTGGTCAGAAGAAAGACAGAAACATCTGGCCATGCAGTATTGAAGAGAGATGTCATTATCTGCACAACTGTGTGTCTTCGCAAACAGAAGAAAATAGATTTGGAGATGGTAAATGCAGAATTTTGGCTCTGCTTTGAGGTTTTAAAATGTGTTGGGGGAATGAAGAGGCTTTTAATGTTCAGATTCTTTGGATGGATAAGAGGGTGTTAAATATCATTAGCAGTAATGGGATAGAGAGCAAGAGGGAAAACACACTCAGGGAAGGGCATAGAGGGAATGGATGAAAGCGACTGTAGAATCACTATTAAACAGTTGGATTGTGAATGGAAATTAAACAAGCCATTACAATAATGGAATTTTGAAATCTTTGTTACTATAGAAATATGACAGTAACTCTAAATTACTTTAACTCATGCAAATAAGAGACATATGAAATATTCAAATAAATTTAAGTATTTCTCCATAGGAGTATACTCTGAAAATGTAAGTTACTCAAAGCAACAATAAACACTCCGACCATTATTCTCCGGTCTTAATGGTGACTGTGCTTAAAATAATACTTTAATTCTTTCCAGAGATTGAGAAAAACAAGTCAGGAAAAGAAATAGAATGACTGGGATTATCTAGAGGAGCCAGACTTTAGAATAAGTAACTCTCTTATTCCTGAGCCACAGAAGTAAGTAAAACAGCCTGAAAGTCCATTGTGGGCTCAAGGTGAAGACCTTTTCCAGACAGCAGGAGGGGTCACATGGGCATGGAGTGAATCATCCGCCTGAGTGATTCGTTCCCTGAGAGTCCCTGTGTCTTCCTCCCAGTCGCACCTGGATGGAGCCACCAGCCTAGGAGAGTCTGACCTTTACCAGATGTACAGATCTCATCATTCGCTGTAAGAAATAGAAAGATGCTGAGTCAGATCTTGACACCTTAGCCAAGATTTTCAGAGGAGGAGCTGTGTTCTCCTCTCTCTTTCCTGGCCATCAGCTGTTGTGGATCAGTTTCTCTCTCTCCAGAGTGTTCTGCTCCTATCCAAAGGTTACAGCTACTTAAGAAGCCAAAGAGTACTTCTTCAGCATTTGTATTTCTGGCCTGAAATGGAAGAGGATGGAAAAGTCCCCAGACAGTGCCCACCCAGAAACATCCACCATCTCCAAACTGAAGCCCTGCAGGGTGTGTCAGTCTTTTTATCTTCCAATACCTGAAGTTCCAGGCGACTTCAAGTCTTCCAAGAACGCCTCATAAGGTAATTCCATCAATTTAGAAATTGATGGCACACAGGTTGTGCAGGATCTTATGAAAAAACAGGAGATTTTTCAGGTAGAAATTATTCATAAATGCTTCAGTTATATTTATAAAATATAATATTTTCAGTTACAACTAATACCCTTTATTCACACAATGTATGCAGGTGATTTTCCATTCAAAGAATTACCTTGTACACAATACTCTTGTATTTTTCCACATATACTTATAGAAGGATATCCACACAGATTTCACTGTGTGTCTATTATATAGTTGAAATAATTCTCTCTTGATAAACATTTATGTTGTTTCCACTTGCAATCACTTATAAGTAAGCCTGAAATTCACCAGTTACATACAAATGCATCTTTGTGTGGAATGTAATACTGAGTAACTAATAAGCCATATTTTAAATGTGTATAATTTTGTCAACATTCATGCCACGTGCCTGACGCACATCTCTGTTCCACTCACTAGTATGTTCTGCACACTTCTTAAACTCAGAGATAGAAAATGATATTTTAACGGTATTTTCATCCACATGTCTTTGACTAGTTCAATTGTGTAACAGCTCAAATACTGCGTGTGCTGATCTGTTTTGTCTTCCAGAACAATTTGCCATAGTCTGAGTAGCTCAAGAACAGTAAAAAGTGATTCATCAGACTTGTAGGTGTCAGAAACTCAGAGTCCTAACAGGATCAGTCTGGTAGGGGCTCTTTCTCAGCTTGATAGATGTCATGAGGTACAATTTTGAGTTACTGAAGCAATACTAACACTGCTGAACTACCCTCTTATCAGTGGGTTTCTGTGCTTCTAAAGGATGAGGAGTTGCTGATTGATCAAATTTGAAGTCTCTGAGGGTCTTTTTTCTTTTAGTTTCACAGAATTTCTAGAACCTCCTCAGATATGGAGCTGTGATATTCCGTGATCTTGCATGCTACTCGGTGACTCACCAGTTCATCCACTCCCCGTCACCCACAGCCAAGGGTCTTGAGTGTTTGAAGTTAGCACCGTCAGCATGAATCTTTTATTATGGATTAGCATTTTTATTACACTTTCTAAGAAGTTATTTCTGGATAAGGGAAATTTTAAAATGGCTCTTATGTAAACACAAAATTCTTTTTTCTTAAAAATGATTATTGAGGCCAGGCGGTGGTGGCGCACGCCTTTAATCCCAGCACTCGGGAGGCAGAGGCAGGCGGATCTCTGAGTTCGAGGCCAGCCTGGTCTACAAGAGCTAGCTCCAGGACAGGCTCTAGAAACTACAGGGAAACCCTGTCTCGAAAAACTAAAAAAAAAAAAAAAAAGAAAGAAAATGATTATTGAGTTAGTAATGGTCACAGTAATAATGTGCTAATATATCAGTAGAAAAACAGAAAGACATTCATAATCATATTTTGTTGTTTTATTTTATTTATTAGATATAAGGTTGCTTTCATACAACATATTCTGATTACTGTGTCTCTTTCTTCATTTCCTCCCAGATCCTCCTCACCTTTCTACTCCTCCAATTCTTTCATAGATCACACTTTGGGGGTGACTTCTGGAGTGGTACAGTCATGACAGGACATGCAGATTAGAAAAGTTATGCAGGAGAAACAGAGATATGAAAGAAACACAGAAACATGGAAGAGTACCAGGTTGGCAGTTCAGTGAATACTGAATATTAAATTCATTCTCATTTCTTTACTTCACTCCAAAAGGGGAGAGGGAGGCAACGAACTTCATTAACATGATATGAAGAATAAGCTTGAATTTTCCAACTTTTGGTCCAGGTGGAGCAGATCCTCCATCGCTATACCCAAATTACTAATTAACTATATCCTAGGATAGAATCTCTTGTTTGTAGCCACATCTATTGTCAACAGTTTTGAAAGAACAAGAATAAGTTCAAACTCTCTGACCTCCACATCTCACATCTGTGGGCCCTCCCACAATTCCATACATTCTTTCTCTCTCTTTTAAGAAAATAAATAGGAAAATAAGACAAACTCTGATAAAATAAAATGAACAAACAAAAAATAAGAAATAGCAGGAGAGATGCATATACACACAGACACAAAATGAATAAAAACTCATAAATGGAAACCATAAAAATATTTTAAAAAGAAAGAAAGAGAATATATATGTACACAAAAATACCTTTTAATTTATTTTTATGTTGTCCATATACTGCTGCATATGGGGCCTGCACTTAAGTGTGCGTTGTATAATAAGTGAAAGTCTCTTAGAGGAACTAATTTTTTCTTAAGAGTGGTTATTAATTGACAATAACTTCTTGGTTGTGGATAAGAACTCATGTCTACTTCCCATCTCAATGCAGGGCCCCCATTTCGTTTGGATTTCTGTAGGCTCTATGCATACTACCACAAGCTCTGTGAGTTCATATGTGAATCAATCCTGTTGTTTAGGGAAGACACTGTGTCCCCAATATCATCCATCCCCTCTGGCTCTTACAATCCCCCTGCCTCCTCTTTTGCATAGTTCCCTGAGTTCCAAAAGGAGGGATGTGATGAAGATATCCCATTTAAGACTGAGTGTCCCAAGATATCTCTCTCTCTCTCTCTCTCTCTCTCTCTCTCTCTCTCTCTCTCTCTCTCTCACATCGTCCATTTGTTGAACTCTGTATTCATTCCCATTAACTATAGGAGGAAGAGCCTCTGATGATAACTGAACAGGACACTGATCTATGGGTAAAGCAAAATGTCATTATGAGTCATTACTACATTCCCATAAATAGTATTTAGTTTTCCCCTAGATCCATGGCCTTTCTAGTCTCAGGTTCTTGGTCATCCATGCAGTGTAAAGCGTGGGTTCCATCTCATGGAGCTGCCCTTAAATGCAATCAGATAGTGGTTGATTACTCCTATAACGTTTGTGCCACTATCTCACCAGTATATTATGACGGTGAGTCACCACTGGAGATTGCAGGGTTTGTAAATGGGTTGGTGTTTAGCCTTCTCCTCTGGTAGTCTGCACATTGTGTTCCAGTACCATGAACACTAATGAGTGGGAAGGCTTTAGGTAGGCACCAGTTCAACTTCTCTGTGTTCAATTAGATATATGAGCATTTTCATGACCATGCTTTGAACAGTATGTCAACCAAAGAAACATTTACTCAAAAAGAGGTAAATTCTAGGGAGTGTTACTCATTAATGCAGGTACCAAGGACTGTGTCACAAAAATGTTTCTATAGTGTTATCCTGGTTTTCTTTTCTTTTCGTTGTTCTTTTTTAATTCATCTATTTATTTTATATCCTAGTCACAGCCTCCCCAAATTCTGGCCCCCTGGTCCTTCCTTCCATCCCTATTCCTACCTCCCAATCTTCTTCTCTTCTGTCTCCATCCAGCAAAGGGCAAGTCTTCCATGAGTATCAGTAAAACATGGCTTATCAAACTGCAGTAAGACTAAATACTTATTCATGTATCAAGGCTGGGCAAGGTAACCCAGTATTAGGAATAGGACTGCTCCGGGCAGTCAAATCTAGGAATAGGATCCTAAAACCCTGTAAAAGAGTCAGAGCCAGCCCCTGTTTGCACTGTTAGAAATTCCACAGGAGGCCCAAGCTACACAGCTATAACATATGTACAGAGTGTCTAAGTCAGGCTCATGCAGGCTACCTGGTTCTTCATTTGTCTCTGAGAGCCCATATGAGCCCAGGTTAATTGATTGTGTGAGCCTTCCCATGGTGTCCTTGAACCCCCTGGCTCCTCATTCCTTTTTCCTCCTCCTCCACAGGATTCCCCAACTCCACCTTATCTAGTTTTCTTTCAGTTGCATAATAAACACCATGACCAAAATAAAACTTGGGGAAAGAATTTATTTGATAAATGTGTCTTGTTGACTGCTAAGTGAAGACAAGGCGGAATTACATAGGAGCAGGAGATGGGGGGAGAAGTTTACTGTCTTGCTTTCCATGACTTTCCCAGCTAGCTTCCTTATAGAGCTCAGGACTGCCTGCTGAAGGATGTTACCACACACAGTGGACTGGGCATTCCCACATAGATCATTAGCCAAAAATGCCATAAATACAAGGTCTCAGAACAATACAGTGAAGGCAATTCTTCAATTAAGGTTTCCTTGTTCAAAGTAACACTTGTTTGTGTCAAGCTGACAAAATAAACAAGTGTTTTCAGTTAATTTCTTTGAACTATCATACTGCTTATAACACTGTCCAACAGGTAATCAACTTCCAAGTTTCTTAGAGTGGTTTGCAGTATGGACTCACTGAGAAAGTAAAAGAAATGTATATATAGTTTCCCTGGTATTTTATTTTATACTGAACTGTTATGCTTTGTTGAGATTTAAAACTTGATTCTTGAAAACTCTCAGGATAGATCCATTAACTGTCGATTTATATCATTTTTCTTCATATTATGACTGTCAATGTTGACTCTCAGGGAATAATATTATTCTTGATATATTAGTGTTTGATACTAACTTCTTTTATCCATATTAGTAAAGAATTTGTTAATTATACATCTATAAATCTTATATTTTATATATAAGCCTGTCTTTCTCTGGACTTCAATCTGCTTTGGATTTGAATTAAAACCCTCATTATGTACTGAAAGCTTGGTCTCCAGCTAGTGACATTATTTGGAGACGATTAAATTGCTACTTTATCTCATCAATGAATAGTTGGATGAACTGTTGGTAGATACATTAATATTACTTGACAGGTGCAATTAATTAATGTAATAAGTTGGTTAATTAGGTGCATTAATTAATTATTTTTGTGATAAAGCACTCTGACAAAGGCAACTTAAGGAAGAAAGGGTTTCTTTTGGCTTATGGCTGCAGAGAGACAAAATCCATCATTGCAGAGAAGGCACAGCCAGGAGAAAGCATGATTGCAAGAGGAGAACACTGGCTGACTACCATTCACAGAGAGAGGGCACACAAATTGGGGGGAAGCAATAACCCCTCAAAAACTTCCTCAGTGACTTACAGGAGGCTCCAACTCTGAAAAGTTCCATAACCACGGCAACTGTGGACCAAAGTTCAAATATATGAAGCTACGGAGGGCATTCCTCATTGAAACCACACCAGGAAGTGGGGTCACCCGGGACATGACTTTGAAGGGTATATTTTCTTTCAGGCCTCAGTTTTCTTACTTCATTTCATGAAGTAAATGTGCTGTCATGGAGTCAATAATCCTTCTTTGCCACAGTCCTACTACCATGATGATCTTCCCTTCCTCAAGCCTAAAGCCACAGAGCTAGACTAATATGGATTGAAACCTCTGAATCGTGAGTCAAAATAAATGCCTTCCCGTAAGCTAACATTCCAATAAAGAAAAGAAGAAAGTTACAGCTGTGTTACAGATTCAAGGTCGGCTGACAAATGAGAATGTCTTGACTGTTAGGATATTGCAGATGCAGAGTCAAAGCTGTTCTTAGCCTTGCTTGTTAGCTATTCGTTGTCTATTGACTGTCAGGTAAAGCATTCAGAATCTAATCTTCTTAGGATATCTCTAGCTTTAACAAATCTAAAACTCAATATTGTCACCTGATAACACCTAAGAACTGTTTCTCCTTCTTTGCAATAAGCTACCTGCCAATACTCCTCATTTGGTAATGCCTTGATTTATGGCTTTCTTTGTCAGGTTACAAAAGGTTCATGTAGTTACCTACACATTGGAACATATTGTTGGGTGTAATTTGAATTCATGTTTATAGGCCATGGCCACTGATATTTGGCTCAATAATAAACTTTTCTCTTACTCCCTTTGAGATGAGAATTGTGTTTGCATTGATAACACCTTTAGGTTAATCCCCTCAGGCATTTCGTCACAGCCAACAACACGCTACCTTGTTGTGGGATTCAGCCAATAGCCATTTGGATACTAGCCCATTAGGGCGTGGTCTGAGGAACTATAAGATTGGAAGTGTGCTCCCTCTCTCAGTGGGTGGTTAGAGTTCAGTTTGCAGCTTCCAGCACTCACAGAAGACCATTGTTCTCTGGCTTGTTTTGTGAGTTTTTTCCCAAATAAATAAATAAATACTTGTTATTTTTTATTTCAGGCTTTTGTGGACCTCCTTAATTATGCCTACACTACCTAACACTTTCTTTCCCAGTCTTTCTGAGGTGGTAGTACTATGCCTATGCCATGGTGAAGTACCAGCACTAAGGCTCTTAGACAGCTAAAGGAAAACCCATCAGAAAGAGGGAAAAAATGAAACAGGAAGGAAGAGTGGACCTGAAAGAATCAAGGAAAACTTAATTTTTAAATGAAGAAGAAGGTTTCTTTTTACCAATTTCTTAGCCATGTGAATGTTTTTTATTTCTTTCTAGGGAAAAAAGTGCTTTTCTCATGTGTGTGGTCCCCTAATTACCCTCCTACAATATTGATGGTGACAGAGCGCAATTACTCACACATTGCTCCAGAGCCCTGAAGGCTTAACCCCTTGTAGGGGAAGCTTCCTTTCCAACATGCCTTGCACTATCTTTTCTGATTGTGGCGCTGTTCCTGCTATCCCTTGCCAGCACACAAAAGGGCATTTTTGGCTATTTGACTAATGTCTATTTGGACTCTGAGCACTCCTGCCAGAAGTGCATTTGATAAAGTAACCCTCTCGGTTCATTACAGCCTGTCACTGGAAATGGATTGCCTCGCTGCTGTGAAATTCATATCCAGTGCATCGGCCCCAGAGTCACAGCAGCAATGCTATAGCACTATCAGAGAAGTGTGAGACAATGTGACAGGGGACGGCTGGCGGGGGAACGACCTGCTAGGAAGACACCTGCCATATAGGTGCATGATTCTGGAAGGCCTGCTTAGAAACGGTTTTAGAGCCTTTTGAAGTGGCAGTGGCATCTTGCTCTGACTCCACACTCACTCTCATTCCTAATCATGGACATAACTAACACTTATTGTGCCCCACGTCCCGATACCCAACGTGAAGAGGGCCGGTTCCTTGCCATCATTCACATCAATCTTCTCCCTCCTTCTGACTCTCAGGGTCCTGCATGATGGTAGTCTCTTAAAAAATCTTTGTATAGGGTTGAGGTCTCGTGGGCTTTTTTTACCCACATTAGCAGTCTATTGGTGTCCTCCGTGTTCAGTACAGGTTCAGGTAGTCATCACGGTGAGACATTGTGGGTGTCGCTTCTGACAAGGCTGAGAAACCCAGTCTCACAGCCAACTTCCTGACTCTCTCACTGTTATTATCCACTGCTGTTTCACCAATGTCTCCTGAATTCCTTGGGTGTGGAATGCTTTGTAGATATATGCACAAGTCACTTTCAAATTTTGAATCATTGAGAATTTGTTTTCACTTTCCCCACATCTTCATAGCAGTCTAAATTTATTTGCTTAATATTTGTATACACGTGGCATAATTACATAATTACATACATATATACACATATACACACATATAGTACATATACACCACATATATGTAACTGTCTCTTGGAAATTCTACTAGGAAGATCTCAGAAATGTCATGTAACTTCCATGTCCTTTGGTGTCCTTTCCATTTAAGGGAGAAATTGATCTATACAACCTTCCAGTACCTAGCAATAGCCACCATTATACGGACACTTGTCTTGGCCAACTTTGTGTTAAATGTATGACGTAAGAACTCCTGCAGGTTAGTGCTGACAGAGGAAACAGGGTCACTTTCATTTGACAGATTAGAAGATACAGATGTGAAGAAATGAAGTGATAGCCCTAAGACGGCCCAATTTGTTGGTTAAACACTTTTTCAACCTTAAGCTATTTTCCCAATGTCCTGAGTAACTCATATCACAGCACTTTTGCAGTATTAATAACAACTTTTATCCTGTAAACCTGTGTGACTATGAACTGACCCAAGGGAGCTACATCTTGAAGCAAAATTACAGAAGTCAACATGTTTTTTCACTGTGTGTGTGTGTGTGTGTGTGTGAAATCTACACATACATGCATGTGTATGCAGATAAATTTGCATGTGTAGACACAGGAGAAAGCCACAGGTTGACATCAGAATGCCTTCAATCACTCCTCAATTCTATGTTTTTGAGGCAGAGTCTGTCACTAGACCAGGACTTCAATGTTAAAACTCAACTAGCTGGCAAGAAAGGTGACAGAATCTGCCTGTCTCCATTCAATCAACTTTAGCTGGAGTTACAGATGGGCACCACAATGCTCAGCTTTCTAAACTCACATGGTCCTGCTTGTGTGGCATGCCCTGAATTCAGAGAGCCATTTATCCAACACACTGTACAGTTTATTCTTAAAAGAACAAATTTGAGGATTAAAAATGTAATATTTATTGTGCAAAGTATTAAAACATAAGCATAGATCAAAAATCACTATCACATAGAAAGATAGGCAAGCAGACGGATGGATATTCAAACATCTAACTCAGTCCATAAGTCAGTGGGTCCTCAGTTCTTGCTTTCTGCCATTTTAGAGGTAACTAGCATTGTATTGTATTATCCCTATCTTATGAATGAATCTTAAAGAACTATCTGCCCAAGTGCACATACCAAGCTCAGACCAGCACCATAGTAAAGATGGAGCTGGAATTACTGATCAAGACTGTTTACCTTAGGCCAGAGAGCTGGTTCCATGTTAAAAGCATGAACTGCTCTTGCCCAGGAGGGTTTGGTTTCCAGTACCCATTTCAATTGTTGATAACTCCAGCTCCTGGGAATCAGCTGCTGGAAGCATCTAAGACCCCCTAAGTTAAGCTAAGTTACCACACACACACACGCACACACACACACACACACACAAATAAATATTCAAAAATGATTACTTGTCAGACACCAATTCAGATAGTTGTAAATACTCATAACACTTAAGATAAACCCCCCAGTGCTGCAAGTACTCTGCAGTTCTACAAACTCAGTATTTTGACAAAAGTAGCAAATTATTTTTATCCTAATCCTTGCTAGAGAATTCTAAGGTCGCCTTTCCAACTGAATCCAAAATAATGCTGGAAAACCCAGAGATCTTCATATTAGATTTGGAAGCTAAACTACAAATGTGATCTAAAATTGTTTTACATACAAAAAAACCGAAATAAAGTTATATAGATTAAAAACAACTAGAGAAATTATATTTCAGAAGAAGCCTCGAAGAAATATTAAGATATGGCTCCTGTTTTGGTATCATGAACTAATGGCAGCATTTTAAGTTAATTTTACTTTATTAAACTGTAGATTATCACTGGGAGGTGCACCTGTTCATTTACATTGACCATCAATCAGGTAGCCCAATTCAAAACACAGACATGAAAAAGCCATACTGTGCAGCAACAGCTAATAAATTCCTTGGTGTTAACTGTTGCTATAGCCCTGCATCTGATTATATTGAAGTCACTCCTAGGAACCCTGGGTTAGATTAACGTTCAATCGATCCAGCTTGTGTAGGAATCAGGTTGCTAGGACAACCGATATAAAGCATCAACTATCCTAAAATTATACATTTTACTATGAAAGTTTAAATAATTGCATGTATCTCCTCTACATTAGTCTTCATAACAACATGGTTTTATGTAGTACAAATTAGTCTAATCACTTATTCAATATTAATTTTACAGTATTCTTAATATATGTTGAAACTGGCAAGAAAAAAAGGTTTTGGTAACATCCTAGGGAGTCATTTAGGATTTATTTGTTCCTATAATTAAATAAACTATTCAAAATCACTCTGAATATTTCATTCTATGATGCATGAGAGGGTAAACACAATTCAGACACATTAAAGTTTGAGCAAAAATCATTCTCAGTGAGTGCCTATCCTTTCTTGATCCAAACCAAACCCCTCAATGTATCGGAGGATTTAAGCTGACTTTACAGCCATTCAGTGAATGACTTTCAGGAATTCTTCTAACATCTTCCCATCTAAAAATCACACAGAAAAGTCAATTAATCAAAGGTGTATGTTAGCGATAGTGTTATCCAGTGACAGAACCTGGTATCACCTGGGAGGAGAGCGACAGCCCTGTGGAGGATTCCCTCGATTTCTTTAACTGATGGGGAAGACCCTTCTTAAATGCTGGCATATTCCCTGGGCAGGAGGTCCTGACTATATACAATACAGAAACCACACATTTAGTCTCTCTGTTTCGTGTCTGTGGGTGCAATGTGACCAACTGCTTCGAGCTCCTGCTTCTTTGCCTTCATGAAGTACCTTCAACTGAGCAAAATCTAACCCTCTCTTCCTTGATTTGCTCTTGCTAGTGTGATTTCCCAGCAACAGGGGAAGATGCTAAGACCATGTGAAATAATTGTCTAGTACAAGAATATCTTTTCAGCCGGGCGGTGGTGGCACACGCCTTTAATCCCAGCACTCGGGAGGCAGTGGCAGGCGGATCTCTGTGAGTTCGAGACCAGCCTGGTCTACAAGAGCTAGTTCCAGGACAGGCTCTAAAGCTGCAGAGAAACCCTGTCTCGGAAAAAAAAAAAAAAAGAATATCTTTTCAATTATAGGTTTCTAATAATTTTGTAAAGACAGTTCCCACAGAACTTAATATAAAACATTGCCGGGCGGTGGTGGCGCACGCCTTTAATCCCAGCACTCAGGAGGCAGAGGCAGGAGGATCTCTGTGAGTTCGAGGCCAGCCTGGTCTACAAGTGCTAGGTCCAGGACAGGCTCTAAAAAAGCTGCAGAGAAACCCTGTCTTGAAAAACCAAAAAAAAAAAAAAAAAAAAGAAAAAAGAAAAAAAGAAAACATTTCAATAACAACCCTAACCTAATCTTACCCCCTAAAAAGGAAAAAAAAATGTTCCCTTATAAGAGCTAATTGTGAAAAATATGGCCCATACATATAACAATAAAGAATGAAAACTGGCCATCTGGTTTTCTCTCAGACTTCTTCATTACATCTCATTGTGACTTGAAGATGGTGTTAAGGTCTCAAGAGCCTGATCCCTGCTGTTGCAGTGGGACTGTCTGCCAGGCGGCACAGAGACATCATCACTCACGGACTTTAATCTTCAAGTCCCATTAGGTTTCAAGAGCAAATGTCAAGATAGGAAGGCAGCTTAAGAGCTCACAATCTAAGAAGTCGAGGAAATTCTGTGAATGCTTAATCAGACCAGGATGATTTAAATGCTAGAAACCAGAAGAAAGAGAGAAGTGTTAGCATAGAAATAAAATTAGCCAGGGTGATAGCTCAGCCAGGTTAGTGCTTGTTGTACAAGATAGAACCTGGGTTTCATGCCCAGAACCCTTCCTTGTGTTTTGTTTTGTTTTGTTTTTTAAAATGCTGAGTATAACAGCACACACTTTTAATATCAGTACTGAGGAGGCGAAAGGAAATGGACCTTTGTGGATCACTGGCCAGCTAGCCAGGCTTGACTAATCAGTCAATGCCAGGTCAAGTGAGAGATGCTCACAGCAAATAAACAACAAAATCAAAACCAAGAGACAGTTGGCCAGAGGCCACAGGGCTGGCCTGCAACCAGGAGCCATGACAGTGAACAAGTATGTGGGGGAGAGATGGGAGGGAAAGAGAAGTGGGACGGTTTAAAGAGAGGTGGAATTGGAGACTCGTTGGCAGTGCGGAACAGGCCAGTGTGAGTGTTGATGCCCTGTTACCACCAAAGGCCAAGCAAATGCCCATGGTCTGGGCTGCTACCTGAGACCATGTTAATGTCAGAGGGACACACTGTCTCAGGGTCATACTGGTTTGAGTGGTCTGTGTTCCAACTGAGGCCATGCTGACATCTGGTCTGACAGTAGCTGAGGGCCATGTCTGGTCTATGGCCCTACCTCAACCAGTGTCTGTGTTGATATCCACAGCCTGTGTTACTACCAAAGGTGAAGTGAAGGCCCAGGGTCTGCACTGCCAGCTGAGGCCGTGTTGATGTGTGAGGGCTGTGCTGAGATGGCCCTGTACCTCCCTGGCCCTGGTAATGTTTATTGCTTTCCACTGCTTGCTGCTGCCAGAGTGGTCCCAGTGGTGTGGGTACAGTTGAGGGAAAAGATATTCTTGGTGGTTCTTTCAGAAACTGTGGCCTGAGAGACTGCTGGGATGACCACCCCAGGGCTGCCTTGTTGGTTCGAATACCAGCCATCATACCACTGCCAATTACCAAAAAGACTAAACAGACTGAGATGACCCTGTATCGAGAGAAACGAGATTTTGGAGTGACAGCTTCAGTGTTGGTTGCTGTCATTGTGGTGTCTGCTGCTGCAGCCATGGTCATAGGACTGGCAATGGCACAAATATCATTGGTGTGGGACACCATGGATAAACTGGCGAGACAAGTCAATGATGCTCTCCAGACTCAGAATGCCCTGAATGTCCACATTAAATTTGGACTTTTGAATTTAAATCAACAAGCTGCCCTATTGTAGGAGCAGGTGGACTTATGGCTTGTACAACAAATGTCTTGTTCACACTTACCATTCCATTTGTGTGACATCTGCTAATATTCCTAATGCCTCTTATGTGGTGAAACAACTCGATGGTTACTTGAATAGCCCTTGGAATGTTACAATTAGCATACCAGATTACCGATACCTGTGTGCCCCGTTTTAGCCAAAGGGTTGGTAGAATACCATAGCCCAAATGGGAGGCTGGGTCCAGTGGTGATTGGGGACCCTCTTGTTGGCAATCTTAATGTCTGTTGCCATGGGCATTCATCTCTGAATTCTGTGTAAGATCAGACAATCCATGAGAATGCAGCATATGGTCACTCAGCAAGTCCTTCTGAGCCTGTTGGCCAGTAATTTGAATGCACTCCAGGTCTGGTTGCAAATACTGCACCAACAATGAAGACTCCTCCGTAGACAGGCAACCTCTACAGAAGAGGGTCTGCCTAAGGGAAGGGGCCTCCCAAAGACAGGTAAGGGTTTATTCTTCTGAGATGACCTAAAACAGGAAGGTCTTCTGTCTTATAAAATATTTAGGGGGGAGATGTTGGAACCATTTGGAGTCCTGGCCTCCAGCTGCTCTTCCCTGCTAGTGATCTTTACTTTCCTTCTGATTTGAGTTACTGAAAGCTGTGTCAAAGTTGTTTACCAGCTCTGCTTCACGAGCACGTGTTGCCTTGCCTTGAGGATCAGAGGATAAGGTTTTCACCTGTTGGCCCACCTGATTGTGTTGGGCAAATAAGCCTCTGTGGTGCTATTGAATAAAGGGCTTCTTACCAGTGACTAGAGGTCCATGTCTCTGTCTCTCTGTGTGTCTTTCAATCTCCAGCCCCTTGCCTGAAGCTCGCGAACTGTATGGTAGCACATAGAGCACAGACAGGTGTTGTGTGCTGCCACCTGGTAATAAGTTTCTCTGCCAACACTGTAAGCCAGATGTAGCCAAACTAAAAAAGTCTAAACAATAGGTATATCGCACAAAGCAACTTCCAGGCAGATTCACTGGACTCACAGAATGAGACCAGAGAAGTGGCGCACCTGAACCAGGGCAGGAAAGCTTTACAATTTGTAGGTGAAGGATGATGGTGTGTCCACTACAAGTTGGGTTTGTACTTCAGTGTAGTCAAAACCTGAGCTCTTAGGCTGAGACTTGGGTGGCTGAGGACACCAAGCAAGTGAGTTGCAACAGTCGTGGAAAATGTGGAACTGAGATTTTTGCTTTTCTTTGTTTTGGAGACTCTCTGAGTGGGCAGGGTTTGGAGACAGAGAGAAACCGCAATAAAGCTTCCTGGGCAATGTGGGTGTTTGAGTCTGACATTCCAACCAAACATTAATTTCAGTCAATTCTGAATTAAGCAGAAAAAGGAATTTAAATAATCAAGATATTGTTACGGACTTGGTCCTCTATTTTTGTTATGGCTGTTAGCTTGGTGTTTGGGAGCAATGTGTCTTTGAATCTTTTGCCTTATCTTGGGACTCTTTTCTCCTATTGGATTGCCTTGTCAAACCTCAAAATGAGGGCTTTTGCCTTGTCTTGTTTTATCCTGTTTTGCCATGTTTGGTTGTTGTCTCTTGGAGGCCTGTTCTTTTCTGAAGAGAAATAGAGAGAGAGTGGATCTAGGGGAAAGGAGCTAGAAGGAGTGGTGGGAGGGGAAACTGTGGTTGGGATATATTGTATAAAAGATGTATTTATTTTCAGTAAAATATAGAATTAAATTTAATAAATTTAAAATTAAAAATATATTTAAAAAAACTAGTGCACAGACAACTTGAGAGATTTTTGCATAGTGTCTTTTTTTAAAAAGGAAAGAAAATATGAATAAAATGAGATGCACAATTTGATGCTTAACATTTCCTAACTAAAATTCACTTTAAGACCTCATTTAAAAAGCATGAATACACTGAATTCACTTTTTTTTCAAATTAAGAAACAATAACATAAACTTGGTTGCATAAAATAACTGTGATCAGTTTGGATGAAGACAGACATAGATTTGCAAACCCTGTTATCTGTAGGACAATGTCTACTGGCTTCTGAGGTGGTACAAAGAATGCTCATATCATAGTAGCAATTAGAGAAAATAAATCACACTAAAGCACACCAAAAAGATTGATACTTCTCTAAGTTTCTACCTTTTTGTATTTTTTTCTCAATAATCAGAGAAAGTTACCATTTTTAATGTTCTGCTTTTTGAATGGTAGAATTTGTTAAATAATAAAGCTGTCTTTTTCTTTTTTTCATGTTTTACTTCTCTTTCTCAATGTTTTTCTATCAAACATCATAAATCAGAAAAAAATGTAAAATACACATAACATATTTAAATGCCCTCAACTAAATCATACTATTTCACACAGTGATGACACCCTACTACATGAAGATTAAATAAATGATTTATGAAAATGTGGTGACTCACACAATGGATTTCATTCAGCAGTGAAGAAAAAAATTAAAAATCAGAAAAATGGATATAACTGAAAATAGTGTATGAAGTCACCCAAACAGGAGGGTAAGTATCACATGTCCTCACTCATGTGTGGATCCCTGCTTCTATTAAACAGGAGGGTAAATATCACATGTCCTGACTTGTGTGTAGATCCCAGTTTCTGTTAAACATGTGGTATCTAGGTGGGGAAAATATGATTGAAGGCTTGGAAACTAGAAAGGGGTCTATCTTTTTCATTTGATAAAGGAGACTTCAAGAAAGGGAGTGTGTGGGGGGGGCAATAAAACCAAGTGGAAGGGAGAGTACCTGGGTATAATAGCAGGAAAAGGGAAAAGACAGGAGAATGCAGGAACAGCAGCGAGAATTAACAAGGATGACATATGTGAAAGACACTATAATGAAACTTGTTTTATGTAAGATATTTTTAGTAAAATTATAGTCTCTTTAATACTTTTTATGTTTTGAGAACTTCATATATGAGCGAATGTACAAAACCCCAACCCTCCTGTGACCCCTCCAACCCTTCCTGTGTACCTCATCTCAAATTCATATCTTCATAAAATATTACAGGTGAGTGTGTGTGTGTGTGTGTGTGTGTATGTGTATGTGTGTGTAATGTGTCCAGGGCTGGCTCCTTGGGATTGGATAAACTATAGCTTATCCCTGGAGGAGGCTGATTCTCCCTCTCTCAGCAGCCATTGACCACACGTAGCTCTTCTAGGGGTGGGAACTTGTGAGATTTCCCTATCCACACGCTGTTCCACATCCACAACAGCTGGTGTTGTCATTTTGTGGGCCTTTCTCAGGCAACAATATAGTTGAGAGTTCATGGGTACAGCTTCGCTATCTTATGTACAAGAGACTGACGACCTCACACAAAATCCCACCAACACCTAATATTTTTTTCTTGATTTTTGCCAAACTTATTCATGGATATAGTGAGTGAACAACTATCCAATACTGAATTTATAACAAAATATAGAATCCCCTGTATTCTTCTTCCTTAATCTGAATGTGTGCTGGATAAATACATTTTTTTGCAATTTTTCTCCATGTTCCAAATATTATGCTTATATTTATATTTGTGATTCACTAATTTTAGACTACATCAATTAGGTCTGATTATAACTAATCGTGGTTAATTTTCTTATTAATATTTCATTTCTTCCTTTTCTACCTACCAAGCTGGACATAGTCATTTTATTTAAATTAATGAAGGACCACCATAATTAGATAGATATTTGTCACTACCAAGTAGTGCTGTGTGAAAAGTTTGCACAACTTGTCAAGTTTTAACCATTTCCCTTTTTCTCCAGTTTTTAAGCATGCTTCTTTATTCCGAGATGTCTTTCTTTCAACTCTCTCACCCACTCTTCTAACACACACTTTGAATTCTCTTCAACCACGCCAGCGTATCTATTATTTCTAATGGCCGCTCTTTTTTTTTTTAAGCCACCTCCTGGGACTCTCTGGGTTCTTCTTCCAGTCAAGCCATGGTTCACTGGGGTTAGTGCATAGTTGCCTACCTGAAACCTTCGTTTAATCCACTGCTTTCTGAATTTTTCTCTTCCTGTTTCTTGCTTCTTCCTTCATTTTCAAGGAGATCAACCCCAAATAGGTTTCTATTTGAGAAGAATAGTTTGGGCTGTATTTGAAAGAGGACACCCACATACTGGCTGATAGAATCCCTATGGACAGACCAAGGCAAGTATAAATGTGTACAGCCACACTGGAAGGGGGGAAGCAGTTCATTCTAGGAGAAGAAAGAAAGGAAACTTCAGAAAGCTGAATGGAAGCATGTGGAGTGCTTCTCCAGGGCTCTGTCCCAATTACTTTGTTCACCTTGCAAAGGACGACAACAGAGGGCTGAAATCACAACTGAAGGTCAAAAAGGAGCCTCAACAGTTGTGTACTGTACTTTTAGACAGAGAATGTGTGTGTGCTCAAGGAGGAAGGGAGAAACGCTGGGGAAAACACAGAGATTCAGAAGTACAATTGATGTTTGTCACATAACAGAGGCAATTTTCAATCCAACCAGACAGGAATCTACAGATCTACCTACCACAGGGGTGATCCCAACAACCATCCCTTCTCTACTCCACTAGAGCAGTGTCCAAAACCACGTTAGTAAGACACCTGCTAAATTGTTGTAGAACCTAAAGTCTTTCCACACCCAACTCTGGTTTGCCAAGCAAGGTGCCAGGAGACTTTCTCTGAGTCCTGGCAAACAGAATACCTCTCTCTATGGAGAAAAACTCTGAGTTAGAAGCACCCAGTATTTCATTGGGTGTAAGTCTGAGCTGATCTGAAACACAGACCAGAGTCATACTTTCTGACTCCTCAGCAGTGGCAAGTGTTTAAAAGTCCGGAATCTAATGCACTCTAGTGGAAAGCTTGCTGATAGTTCCTAGGGACTGAAATACATTTAGAGCATAATATCCATGGCCCAGTCTATGAACTACATCCTTTAACTGAAAAGCAAACACCATGCGGATCTACCGTACCTCGCATATACCCAACATCATGCCCTTTATAAAATTATTTAAAAACCCATTGACTCTATTTGTATTGTCCATTGAAGGACGTTTACTGGAGAATGATCAATTTATCATGAGCCACACCTTAAAGAAAACAGACTCTTCCTCCTCCCAAAACTATCATCTGTGCAGAGAGTAAGTGACAGAGAAGTGCTCAGCCACAAATAGGACATCAGTGTCACACCTGTTTCTCAGGGCTCAGAGACCAACAAGGAAAACATGGTGGAAAGACTGTAAGGGCCAGAGGTCAGAGAAGAACAGATGGAAATGGCATCTCCTGGACATGGCAGGACCTCTGCACTTACAGCCTCACAGGTATGTTGACCTACACAGGAGCAAGCCACACAGCAAATCTACCATGGAGTATAATAGGTTTTTCTGCCACCAAAAATAGGTTTCTACACTGCTGAAAGTAAGCCAGATCAAATCGAACTATAAAAGTATACAGCAACAGGTTTATTTGAGCAAAGCGAGCCCCAGGCAGGTTGTCCAATCCCAGAGATTGAGGCCAGAGAAGCTGCCCACCAGAGCTAGAGCACGGAGATTATATAGGTTGTGATGATGTGTCCACCACAAGCTGGGTTTGTGCCCAGGTATGGTCAAAAGTTGAGCACTTTAGACAGGGACTTGGGTGGCTGGTAATTTCAGAAGAGGAAGCTTCAGTAACCACCAAGATTGCAGAACTGGGATTTTTAGTGCCTTTCCTTTGTTTGAGGGTGGAATTTGGAGAGAGAGACAAACAGGAATGGGGCTTTCTGGATCATGCAGAGGCCAGGTGGAGGTTTCAGCTGAACAGAGAAGGAAGAGGTTCATAAGTTTCTGTCCCTAACTGAGCCATAAATGTTTTTAAGAATGTGAAAAAAAGGTAGAAATTCAAAAGAAAGGAATCATTAGTACCTGAAGTTCAGCATTTGTCTCCCAGAAAATCTCTTTCACACCATATTAACCACCTGGCTTCTTGAAGGATTTAAGTGGGATATTCCCTTTGTATATCTGAATGATTTGATATATCCTACAGCATGGGATTTTATAACTGCTGAAATCTGATGCATTTTAATTCTCAGTCTCACATTCAACCTCCTTTACTTCAAAGGAAGTATTATTATTTTATCCTCATCATTGGTGCCAAGACTCCCAGTTGAGCTCCTTGGCAAGATCTTCCTTTTAGATGATTATTGAAAACACTTGTGTGGGCCTTTGGCCCTTCCTGGCCTTCTGTTATTATGACCATTCCCCTTACTTCCTCTACCCCCTTTTCCTGGGGCTTTCTGCTTAGCATGTTAGACTTCTTAAATCAATCTCATGGGTGTTTTATCTTTCCTTTTTTTGTCTTGGTGCTCTGCTGTCTATTAGGTTGGTTTAACCTACATTCTAACCCCCCTGGAATTTCTATTTTAGTGTTCAAATTTCCTTACTTTGAAGTGAGTTGCTCATTGTCTTGTTTATAACAGTTACATTCTCCTGTATTGGAGTTTGTGTTGGTTGTCATTGCTCCTGTATTCTTTTGACTCTGCTGGATCTCTGGTTCATGCTTGTTTTTCTCTATTTGTTGACTGGTTCTCTGCTGCACTCTTGGGGTGTTTTCCACATATGACAGGATCAGAGGTTGTCTGTGGACTGAAAATCTTTGCAGTTGGGCAGAGCTTTATTCTCAGAGAGTAAGATAGGGCAGAGTGCTGGCTATTTTAGTAATGCATATCTTCTCGTGGAATTCCATAAAGATTTTGTTTTCTTCTTTTGAAAGCCATGCATTTATGGAGAGAAACTCTCAGTCTTTTATATATATGATGTTGTGTAGGAGGAAGGTATATCAGGTGCTGATAATGATTTCCAGCCTGAAAAGTATGTGTATGTGATTTAGAAAAAGGCCCATCTCCCTCAGAGATACTTACTTTACATCCATCTGTTGGAAAATTATCATAATGGCCTGATTTGTTAAAATAAGGCATTTTACAGCCATTTACTGAATGTTGTTGTGGAGAGTAGGCAGCACTATGCCTCTTGTACCCCACAGTGTATATACATTGGGATCAACACATATGGCTGCCTCCCTGTTCACACACCCAATGATTCCTCTGAAAAAATCTCCACGTCCTGTGCATTGGCAGTCCAGATTTCCTAGGAGAGTAATTTTGCTCTCCTAATTAGAGAGGAGAAACCTGAGCTGCTTTTCTAATTGCCCAGGGAAGGGGAGGGAGTAAAGGCAGATCAAGGCTTTGTTTTCTGGTTTTCAGAAAGGTCCTATTTTCAGGCACAGCTTTTAAGTACCAAGACTGTTACTTTTTAAGTTGAGGGAAACAATTTCATGCCCTTAAATAGTGTTTGAGCCCACTTGGTACACATAGTGAATTCTGGGCCAATAGGGCGACATAGTAAGAACCTGTCTCAGTAAAGAAACAAGAGATAAACAAACAAATAAATAAATCTGTCTGCATAACACCTTTTCTCCTGTTATATTTCTTCTTACTCTTCCTGAGTTTTTATTTTTTCTCTTTTTCTATCATACAAGTGAAAGATAGAGATACACATATACAATCAGTCCACCTTCTTAAGCCATAAAGTTATCCATAACTTTTGTAACATGAGCTAATGCCCAGATGGTGGTGTATGCCTTTAGTCCCAGCAATTGGGGGTCATAGACACTGTAAGATTGAGGTCAATTTTATATACACAGAGAATTGCAGGCCAGCCAGGACTACACAGTGAGACCCTGTCCCAAAAAATAAGAAAGAAGAAAAGGGAAAAGGAAAAAGAAGAGGAGGAGGAGGAAGAAGAGGAAGAGGAGGAGGAAGAGGAAGATGAGGAGGAGGAAGAAGAGGAAGAGGAGGAGGAGGAGAAGGAGAAGAGAGAAAGAAGTATAATAACAAGCTATTATTTGGGGGTGTATATTTTTGGAGAGTAAGTTTATGACCATCCTGGTGGGGAGCATGGCAACAGGCAGGTAGGCAGGCATGAAACCGGAGAAGTAGCTGAACACTCAAATCTTGTCCCACAAGCAAAAGACAGAGAGAGCTAACTGGACCTAGCATGAGTTTTTGGGACCTCAAATGCTTCCCATCCCACTATGGCATAGCTCCTCTAATAAGGTCATCTATTAATCTTTCCCAAATCACTCTACCAACTGGCAAACAAGTATTTAAATATAAGAGCCAATGAGAGCTATTCTCATTCAAACCTCCACACATACTAATAACATAGGGCTGCACAAATAAGGACCTGAGTTCAAGCTCCAGAATTCATATAAAATAATTAGTAATGTTGATGCCCCCTAGAGCTCATTGGCCAGCAAACCTAGCCTAATCAATGGGCTCTAAGCCAGCAGAGACCCTGTCTCAAAAATAAAATTTAAAGCATTCGAGGAATTAATTACACATGAGACTAGTCTCTGTTTTCCACATAACATGCACAAACATATGAGTCTGCAGAAGCAGAAGCATACAAATGCATACATGCAGATACACACCCAAAACTTAACAGCATAAAATAGAACAGCTCTTCAAAATCTAGCTCACCTAAGTGAGGAAAATCAGACGGAGTAATTTTCAAACAAAAGGTTAAAACACATGTTTTCAGTTTAACTATTATGCATCGGAAAACTAAATTATCCAGAACCCTTAACTAACTGAATAAAGATGTACAGAATTAACTAAAATTTTGAAGTTTGCATTTTTAAAAAACTTAAGATTGAAGAAAAATCATAACTGACATAAAGTAAGAACAAGCAATTTAATCTTCATTAATCATCTCATAATGTTTTTGAAAATGTTCAATTCTAACACCAACGTAAAAAGTAACAAAATCTTAAATATAATGATTCTTAATGTAATTAGCAGTATCATCAAATGATATAACAACCTGGCTCCCTGCTCATTGTTCTGTGTTAATGAATATAGTAGTCTATTGTCTCTTCTCAATTTTGAGCATTCATAAAGCAAAAGTCTTAGGAAAACTACACTAACATCTGAACAGAACAATTCCCACATCACAGTAGGTGCTCAATGCATGTTTTGATGAATAACTGACTCTAGAGAATCTAGTACTTAGAAAAGAAACCAAAACTCCATAGAGACCTAGATCCTCAAGTCAATTCTTGTTTAATCTCAATAGAATCATTGGAAATAACAAGATTGTAAACAATCAAGAGTAATGAAAGCGGAGAAGACTTGAGAGTAACACAATGCATATTATTAGCACTTGTCAAAATGAGAAACTTCATCATTTACCCAAAGGCAATTACATACACCTCCTACTGTGGGGAATGGAATTGCTCCCTTGCATGATCACAAAGACAAGTTTAAGAGCAAAGAGAATCTAGGGGTGTAGTACAGTTGTAGAGCGCTTATTGATCTGACATAAAACTCAATTCCTAGTCCAAAAACAACAAACAAGTAAACAAAGACACAAAAAAATGACTGTGGACCTGAACTTGGACAAATTTTAGTTTTACATAGAATGCTTTTGAGATGTCATTCCTAGAAGTATACAGATAACAACACTGGAGCCTGATAGAGAAAACTTCCTTTCCCTACACATGAGGGTTCTGTGACATAAGAGGTCATAACCCCAACTCACAGAGCTAGTAAGTGGTCCTGAGTTCTATCACAGGAAGCCTCATTCCCACTACTGTTGTCTGAGGTTTCTGCCCTGCCCAGTTCCCGCAGTCATTAAGTCCCAAAGAAATCACACAGAGGTCTACATTAATCATAAACTGATTGGCCCACTAGCTCAGGCTTCTTATTAACTCTTACAACTTACATTAGCCCGTTATTCTTATCTGTGTTAGCCACGTGGCTCAGTACCTTTTTCAGCGGCATAGTCACATCGTGCTTCTTCTGTGTCTGGACAGGACTGCAGAGGGAGCTTCCCTCTTCCCAGAATTCTCCTGTTCTCATTGACTGGCCTCTACTTCCTGTTTGGTTGTCCCGCCTATACTTCCTACCTGGCTACTGGCCAATCAGCATTTATTTAAAACATAATTGACAGAATATAGACAATTGTCCTGCACCACACTATTCTTAGACTATCAACTCAAGTGGCAGAATTTTAAGGTATCCCAGAGCATAGTGGGAGATATTAAGAAACATATTTAGGATAAATAAAAGTGGCTTTGACTTCAGTGTGTGACTAATTCCCTACAAAAGTGCTAGTTAACAATAGAGTTTGAAGCATATGGCAAACCGTAGGACATACTGAGTCAAGTTCAGGGTGTCATTAAGAAGATGAATAAGACTATGCTTGATCAGTTGGGTTAAACACAGTTTGTTTCCATGAACTTCGGAAAGCCTTGGCTTTTGACTCTTTCCTTCTAGGCACCCAGGAGCAGGTGATTGTGGAGTGAGACCTGAAAATGTCAGCCTTTTATATGCTTGGAATGCATGTAGCAAAAAGAGAGCCTTGCAGTCATTCTAACAAGAAACAAAGTCAGATAATGCACAGTCATGAGTCCATTAGAATTAAGTTTGTTGGTGGCCAAGCATAAACAAGAAGCAGGCCTATTTCGCTTTTGGTAGTGTAATGGTTCTTCTTTGGTGTCAGCTTGACTGGATGGAGAATTGCCTAGTGAAATAGTGAAGCTCATCTCGGGGTGTATCTGTGGGGAAAAAACACAAGAGGATTGATAAGTGGGGGAGTGACCGAGGGGCTAGCACCTGCCGTGAATATGGGTAGCCCCACCTTACAGGCAGGAGTCTGGATGCAAGAGAAAGCCAGTCTGCATGTGTGAACTTCTTTCTTCCTGAGCAAGTATTGCTGTTGCCATTACCAGCAGACACCAGTGACTCTCCAGAGAATTCCTCGATCTTTAGCCCCAGATACCATTAGCTCTTTCTAGTGAAACCTCCAGCCTCTTGGACTTAAGGTTACCAAGTTCTCTGCCTCTTCAGCATGCAAATGGACACTGTTGAACAACTCAGCATCCAGCTGTGTAAACTAATGCAATTAGTCTCCTTTTATAGTACACACAAAGAAATATATACATATACAAATAGAAAAACTATATATACTTATATATATATATGTACATATATATATATATATATATATACACATACACACACACAAACACACATACACATACATATTAGAGAACCCTAACACAATCAGATCATGGAAGGAAGAGTCAACAACCAAAGAAGTAGATGAGTAGAGAAAATCAACCCAAATAGTAACAAGTTCTGAATGAACTTCAAGGAAAGAGCAGGGACCAGTTTAGAATACCTAGTTAACTCATAATCAAGAAAAATAGCATCCACTAACAAGTTCTTCTCTATAGGTCTCCCATGAACACTAAAACAAAATCCAGGGTCTAGTAGGGGACATGAAGTAGTCACCCCTTCTTAAGAAACCCCTGGTTTCAATGACTTCACTCACAGAAGCTCAAGCTGGGAAGACATTGGACATCGTTACCTTCAGTTTCTAGGGAAAGTTCACTGTTTCTTAGGAAGGAGAGAAGTCTGAGATAGTCATATGATTGTCTAAAGGAGGACAGATCTATGGAGAGAAATGATACATTTCAAAGCTTTAGTATGCTACTAAGAACCACAATGCTCCTCAAATATTCAAGCATCAAAGCTAAAGGAACCTCCATCAGTCTTTTAAGAACTCCAAATGTCTATGGCTTCTCTTGGACCTCAATTACTTGTGATTGTTTGTTAAAGGACAGTATGCTGAAATACAAACGAAAAGCATGCAATTCTTGACATTTAGACATAAACAGACTAAATAAATTTCCGTCTTCTATGTATGATTTCTTTTCTTGCTAAAGAAGAACTGAGCTACAGACCTTAAAAATGGTCACACAGAAATGGCATTCACTCACAGCAAGATGGTGTTTAATCCAGATCCTTTACAATGTGGTGCATCAAAGGTATAAAAGAGGGGAGGGAAAGGGGTAAATGATTTGTTTTTATTGACTCTAAGGCCAGCATGTCTCATTGTGAAGAGTGGAACAGCCATGATTTTCTTTTCTGTAATATTTCTAGGAACTTGGAGTTTCTCTATATATTTATGTCTCCAAAAATATGGTTACAGCCAAAAATAGTGGCCCACATTTATAATTGCAGCACTCAGGAGGCAGAGCAAGAAGATCTTGAATTTCATGCCTTTCTTATCTACATATAAATACTGTGTTTCAAAACAAGCAAATAAACAAAAATAATTGTAAATATTGAACTAATAAATTAGTACTTCATAAAAGTTAAGCTTAGACAAATATGTATTGTTATTCATAATGAGAACTCATGTACAAAACAGCTCACAATGAATGCCCAAAACTAAAATGTAATTACATCATTTCCCCTTGCTCTCTTTAAAAAGCATGACCTCCTTTTTTAATTTTTACTGTTACATACACATAAATATACACACATAAATAAATAAACACACTTGCTCAGTCTGTTTAGTGTTACCTTTATTTATATGATTTCAGAGTTAACCACGTAATATTAGATAACTAATTAGGGTGTTTCACCCTTAAAAATGACTACTTCTGCTCTCAGTAATCCTTGGTTGTCTATAGTTAGTTGCCTATGGTTTGTTTTCTATGAGTGGAGACCAGTAAGATTGCCTCTTCCTATTCTAGTATGGCTGTTGATGTTGTATTTGTTCAGTTCTTGCAGTCGTATTATTGAGGTCTCATAGGCCAAGTTTCCCTGTAGTTTCTTCCCTGCCATCTCACAGGTTTTGTAGTCCTTCATTTCTTTCCTCCCCGCCTTCTCACAAGGCCCCTGAGCTTTGGGTACAGGAATTATACTGTGGATGTATCCATTGGGGCCCACATCCCATGATCACTTCTTCTCTGCATTTTGATCCTCTGTGGCTCTCTGTGATGATCTCTGACTATTGCAAGGTGAATCAGAAGATAAGAAATTCTGAGAAATATAAAATGAGTCGTGCTTGCTCCCAGTCTTCAGAATTTTCAGAATTATGCAGTGCTCTCAATATAAGTTAGCACCTAATTCATTGAATGACCTGCAGCTAGCATCTGATTAAGGACCCTTGATTACCAGGAAGCACTTAGAAAATATGAGGAGCTGTAGAAATGTTAAAGGTATTATCGTCAGAAGGGTCTGCAATGCTTTTGTACAGTCAGGGCAAACAGCTCTTTGTTCCCATCTGTTTCGTATTTATTTTATCCCACCATGAACAATTCATTTTCGCTTGTAATCTTATTTTATTTATTTTGCAACTCAGAACTAATCCTCTCCAGGACCAGAAGAGAGTTTGCTGTCGCTGCACTCTGCACTATAAGGAAGTGTGCTGACAGCCTGCCAGGCACTGAATTGTGCTTAGAAAAACATGCATAAAACATACAATTCATTAAAGAGGGGAAAATTACCCATAAATGGCATTTTCTGCCAAGATGTAGCCAAGACCACCTTTCTCTCCTGGAGGAAACTATCTGAGAGGCCATATAAACAAGAAAAGATAAAATGGTAAGCCAGGCAAAACTAAGTTGCAAAGTTTGAATACAAAATTCAGTATTCTAAATTACCCCCCTACCAAATTATGTTGCTGGGTAAGGTAGCTTTCTATCCTACCCATCAATCTAATGAAGATGTTAGCAGCCCTCCCCACCCCATAGCCTTCTTTGTTACTTCTACTTTACCCTGCAAGCACCCAGATGCAAAAAGCTATCATTCCTGATTTTTCTCATACGAATCCACCTTATCTCCCTAAAAAAGAATGAGAGGTGTGACTTTCACCAATGATGGTTCTACTTAGGAGACCAAGGGCAGAAGCTGAAAAGAGAGAGTTGGCAGAGCACAAACAACAACCAATTTATAAATACATCAAACTTATCTCTGCTCCCCAAATCCTCTCCAACTACATGGTTGGTTGCCATCTCCACCCATCTCGGAAACCAAATGTCCTTTTCTTGCTGTATGTCTGCTGCTAAGAGACTTCTTCTATCTAGAAAGATCCACTGGGTCTCAGGTTCCATCCCAAGCAAGTTAGTCATTCCTGTCCTCACAAAAAAATATTATAGAATTAAGCTATTCTTTGGCTCGCTGGCTTTGTTTGAAAAGTGGACTGTATTGGGCATAGATCCCTATGTTGTGTCTAGGCGAAAGAGAAGCTGAAACACTACATTGTAGTTTCTACAAAAGCTTCTATTTCTGCTTTGAATGCCCCCTCATTCCTTTCTCTGTCATTCTACTTTCCAATCAATGACATTTCCTAGTAGGATGGGGAAAGTAGCCACTGTGGATTGAAGCACAGAAGGCTTAGCTCAAGAGCAAGAGAAGTGCTCCAAACCACTGCCCTTGAATTTTCAAGAGTCTTATTTTAAGGGCATGCTTTCCTTCCAGCTGTGATCTTACAAGAAGAGCACTATATTGTTGGTTTCAGGGAATCATTTTGGAAGAACTACTCTCTAAAATAAGGGCTGGTATTATTATCAAATTGTCATTCAAACATTCTGCTGAGTAGCATGAATCACTTTTATTTTAGAGTTACCAAGTTAGTTGATATGAGTCCTGTATTTCCACTTACACATCATTGCATTTAGCCTCTACAATACATCCTCAGTTAGACCAAGAAACACACACACACACACACACACACACACACACACGTTCATGCATAAGTATGTGCAAAGACACAGAGAAAAAAATCTTCAGTTAGACCAAGAAACACACAAACACACACACACACACACACACGTTCATGTATAGGTATGTGCAAAGAGACAGAGAGAAAAAAGACAGACAGGAAGAAAGTCGTGTATACCATGTAGTCATTATGAGCCCATAACCAATATGGTCTGCAGAATTTACCTTGCCTTCCATCATTTCTCTGTGCCCTTCCTAGCCATTTGCCCAGTCATGAACAAGTTTCTAAATCCCAGCCCCCATCAATTGTATCACTTATGCAATACACATAGTACTACTGCATCCATAGCGTTATAGACTGAGCTCCCAAGGTCCCGATGAGGAGCAAAAGGGGGGAGATCATGAGCAAGGAAGTCAGGACCGTGAGGAGTGTGTTTACCCATTGAGACGGTGGGACAGATCTAATGGGAGACCACCAAGTCCAGTTGGGACTGATGGAACAGGGGACCAAACCGGACTCTCTGAATGTGGCTGACGGTGGAGGAGGACTGAGAAACCAAGGACAACGGCAATGAACATGAACTCTACAGCATGGACGGGCTCACTGTGAGCCTTGTCAGTTTGGTGGCTCACCTTCCTGGACTTAGGGGGAGCTGGGAGGACCTTGGACTTAACATAGTGAAGGGAACCCTGATGGCTCCTTGTCTTGGAGAGGGGTGGAGTGGGGGTATGGGTGGAAGGGAGGGGAGGGAAGGGGGAGGAGAAGGGAAGGAGATGGAAATCTTTAATTTAAAAAAATGAGGAGAAAAAAAAAGTGGAGAATATATATAAGAATAATTTACAAACCCTTCCCCCAAAAGATGGTTACCTTGTAAATATGCTATATTGCTGTGGTGGTTTTAATAAAAATGGCACCCATATTGTCACAGGGAGTGGCATTACTTGAAAGGTTTAGGATGTGTGACTTTGTTGGAGCAGGTGCAGCCTTATCGGAGGAAGTTTGTCACTGGGGATGGACTTTTAGGTTTCAGAAGCCAGGACCAATGACTCACTCACTCTCTTCTTTGCTGCCTGTGGATTCAGATATAGACCTCCCAGCTACATCCACAACACCATGTCTGCCTGGATGCCGCCATGCTTCCTGCAATGATAATAATGGGCTGAATTGCTGAACTTTAAGCCAGTCCTGATTAAATGCTTTCCTTCATAAACTTTGCCATGGTCATGGTGTCTGTTACAGCAATAAAACCCTAGCGAAAGTCATTATTATTGCTATGGTCTATGAAAACTGATTCATCCCAGACCAAATAATAGCCTGAGTGATATTTTACATTGAAGACTCTGTTCCACAAACCCTTCTCAAATCCACAGTACCAGAAGACAATCAGAGCCACCCCCTGAGCCCTAACTCTTACCACACAGACAGCAGCAAAGACTGCAGACAAAGAACCAGCAAGCTGCAGCATAGTGCTGTGTTAACATCTACCATCCAGTTCAAAACCAACGGATGACCCAAGCTCCAGAAAGATACTGCTTCCAGATAAGTCTCTATAAGATGCCCAACTTGCCTAATTTACAGCACTCACTGCCCAGTAGGAGCTCATGATGACTAGGTATCCACATGGGACATAACCAAGATTGCTGGGGTTAACTCGAGCATTCTAAATGATGGATTGACAATTCCTGACTCCAGATTGCTGATATGCACACTTTTCTATTCCTACTTAGAAGGAATGAATTGCACAAGACATGAAGAAAATTTAGAGTTTTGGTAATTATTTCTCCTTTCTATGGAACTGAAGATAGTTCTCAAAGACAATTGTTTAGTCTAATGTTGGCTGAATTCTCCAAAGCTTTTGTCACTGAGTCAGAATTATTGTACAAGACTCAACACACTAAGTTTACTTTTGATTTTTACATATGGATGTAACTAATTACAGCAGCAAGCTAAGTAGAGAGATTGATTCAGCTCTGCTTACTAGCTCAAACCAATACTCGTTCAAATGTGGGGGCAGAGGAAGCCCTGAGTGAATGAAGTCCTGAAAGTATGTGTGCTATTGGCATGCAGATAGCCACGTCAAGGACTGTATCTAGAGGTTTCTCTCCCACCCGCCAGTTCCTGAAAACCCACTCTGATTACAAACTGTTTGGCCTGTTAGCTCAGGCTTATTCTTAACTAGCTCTTACAACTTAAATTAACTTATTTCTTTTTCTGTTATTCTGTATTTTACGATGAGGCTCATGGCTTGATACCTCAACCTTGCTTCCCCGGAGGCTGCTGGCATCATCCAGACCCTGCCGTCTTCTTTCCTGTATCTTTGCTTGGATTTCCCAACTGTCTCTATTCTACCTGACTATTGGCCAAATCATGGTAATAAAACATGTTCACAGCATACAAAAGGGCATCCCACATCAAAGGACCCTGGGTTAACCATATGTGGAAATGACAAAACTTTCTCCCACTCTTACTTTTACCCCCAGTGAAGTTCAGACAGATGGCAAAGTCTTCCTCTAGCCCATGTCTGGATATTAACAGTGTGTGCAAAAATGTCTACCATAGCTTTCTCCACCTGAATATCTACAGTCTGAAAAAGTGATTCCCCTGCAGAAATAGCTCTACTGACATCAGCTAAACCTGTTCCCTTGATCCAGTTACATACTATAAAACCTGCCTCCTTATTTATCTATATGTAGAAATTCTCCCTGTTCAACTTTATGTAGTTAAACACACTGAGCTTCTGAGGTGCTGAGGTTTATCTGTCTAAGAGCTTAGACGATCTGGTCCCAGATTTTCTAGTCATTCGTTGGTGTATCTTATTTCTTCTTTCCTTCACTGTCTGAGTCACATTTGTCTCTGACATGCAAGGACATGACACTCGAGCTTCTCTTCATCAGGGAAAATGACATTTACTTGAAATTCTTGCAGCCCCTAGAATAGATTAATGGTTCTTAGAAGTCAGAAAGTTGCTCCATTCTTAAATGAAGAACCAGAAAACCAAAAGACTATGGCTATTGCCTCTTCCTGACACAAAAGTAGTTCTGGTCCCCTGGGGACTCATGGATGCTCATGGATGCTCATGGATAAGATGGATCTTGATGTGCACATAATCCCCTAATTATGAAGAGCAGTCAATCTATCTATTCTTCAACACCTGTTCATCCATGCCTCTTGGAAAAAAACATAGATCCCCTTCGATTCCTTGTAGAGTGGGAAGCATCATTTCTATCCTTAACAAATCAAGCCTACCCATGCAGCTGACCTTTGGCCTAGACACCAAGCAGTAACTTAATGAGCTCTCCTGGGGAAAAGTCATTCTTGATCTTTGGTATTCTCTCCAAATATTCTGGCACTTTTCTGAGTCGTTGTTGCTATATACCAAATTTAATCCATCTCTTCTTTTATTTCTAAGTTTTAAAAAGTGATTGGCAAAATTTGGGACACATCTATGTAGGTGATCTTACAGGATAGTCACTGAATTTGCCAAAGAAATACTGTTGAATACAAGGAACATTGAAGGCTCTAACCCCTGTGGGTGCCTATTAACTCCGCTTATCAAGACTTTCGATTTCAGCTATTGCTTAGGGCTGATTCTGTCTCTGAGTTTAGAAATGACAGTAAAAGAACAACAACATCTTCTTGGGGGATTGGCTGAAATGTGGAGGAGACAGGTCTAACTGCAGCCCCGTGACCCACTGAAAATGTAATTTCATGCCTAATGTGGCTTTAAATGCATGATCTGATTTTATTCAAACAGCCAACTGGCCCTGTTACATGGAATAGTGGTGTGAATGGTAGCTACAGTGAACTAACAGTGCAGCCTGCGACTCTGGAAGCTCAGGATTGGAGGACTACTCCTGTCACCTCTTCAGGCACATCCATGGGCCTGGGAAGAATGAGCAGGAGCTAGGGAAGACAGTCAGCTCTGGAGCCACAGAGCAGCAGAGATGCTGTCTTATAGAAAACAAGCAGGGTGAGTGCATTCAGTTCAGCTAAGCTCCGCAGCATGGAGATAGCCATGTCTGGTCAAAGTCATAACCTCTGTGGTTACCAGGCAGAGACATCACAATGCTTCAGCAATGTTAATAAGTGACTTGGGGGACAAAATTCTAGAGTCGTAACTGTAAAGAGCCTGGTAGTTTGACAGGAGATGTTGGCAGCATCTGAACAGCTAGTCTCTTATAATACAGGGAAAGGGCTTTATTTCCTGAGGAGCTTTGAAGACTTGGAACAACAGGAAGGCTGAGGGCTTTGCTCTCTGCCCAGAGTCAGCAGGCACCTGGGCCCCAGCTGAGGCCAGGGAAGGAATTAAAGGCCTCCATCTCTATGTCCAAAAATAACCTTTTGCTTGTAAGGTGCAAGGCATTGAACACCTGCCTTTTTCTGAATGTTTGCTTTCTAGTTCATGTCAGTGCCTGTGATCTCAGCAGAATGCTTTGAAAGGAAGACTTCACACATGGAGTAAAGGGAGCTCCAAGGTGGGGCATTGATCCACAGAAGTCAAGTCAATCAACTGCTGGGGGTTGAGACCTACAGTGGGAAGAAATCTCTCTCTATGTCTCTCTGTCCCTGTCTCTCTCTATGCCTCTCTTGTTCTGTGTATCTGCGAAATTGAGTGTATAGGCTTCTTCATTTTATTAAAGCAGTAAACTGATAAAAATTCTGTATGCAACATGAAAATTATATAAACTAATTTTGACATCTTTTGAGTTTCCATGTATGAAGTTCTAGAACCTGTCAGTATGTTCAATGCCCCTCAAACTGCTCCAATGCCATCCTCAGCATTTTCCAATGACTTCTCTAGAAACTCCTTTTTTGAACTATTTCCGATGTTTGGAATAATTCTGCCAATGCTGGGAACATCTGCTCCAAACTCTTTGCTGGTTATAACTATTCCCAAAACATAAGCTTAGATTGTTCATGATCCATGTGTTTCTTTACCTCCTTCCCCAAATGGATTCAGTGTCCACAGTTTGCTTCTCTACTGCTAGGCTTGGAAAGGCAAGCCTAGCTCTTCTCTGGGACAGTTCTACTCTCCCACTAGTACTACTTGATAGCATATGTGATATTAAATCCCCAGACTCAGACAGACAAAGTATCACAGAGGTTAAGAAAGCAGGTTCAACATACTTTTGATTTTCAGGGACATGAAAATCAAAAATCAAAACTACTTTGAGATTTCCTCTTATACCTGTCAGAGTGGCTAAGGTCAATAATACAGCTTATGATGGCAAGGCTGTGAAGTAAAGGGAATACTCATCCACTGCTGGTGGGAAGCACACTTGTACAGCTACTATGGACATCAATGTCTCAGAATAAGACTGTCTGGGAGCTGTCTCCTCCCATCCTATATTCTTCTCTAGGGCTGGCATTAAAAGTGTTCACCACTGGGATTAAAGGCATGCACCACCCAGTTTTTATGGCAAAATTGTGTGGCTACTGGGATTAAAGGTGTGTGTTACCACTACCTGGTCTGTAAGGCTGACTAGTAAGGTTGTTTTACTCTCTGATCCTCAGGAAAGCTTTATTTATTAAATACAAATTAGATGAGTGGGGAGGTGGGAAGGATACTACAGGAGATGAAGGAGGAGAAACTATGGTCAGAATATAGCATATGAAAAATATTTTCAAGAAATGAATAAGTATTTTCAAAACAAAATGGAAGGAAGGAGGGAGGGAAGGAGGGAAGGAGGGAAGGAGAGAGGAAGGAAGGAAGGAAGGAAGGAAGGAAGGAAGGAAGGAAGGAAGGAAGGAAAAAAAGGAAAGATCCAAGTAAGCAGGACCTAGGAGTTCATGATCCTAACTTCCTAACTCTGATTGAATGGCTTGAAATACCTTATTTAAAAACTGGCAACAATCCACGTACATGGGCATTGATGAGATGGATTCTCAAGGTTCTTGTGGAAATTTGAAGAGTTAATATGACAGAATTTAAGATTTTACAGCCAGGTACATAGAAGTACCCAATATTTCTGACCTTTATTAGTGATAGTGCAGACTGAAATATGTGTCTTGTTCCAGTCTTTGGAATGAGGAAGCTGAGCCTGGATATGAAGGCATATAAAAAGTAAATGACCAAACTATATTTTTAGCTCTGAAATGTCATTCTCCATAGCCTACCTTCTTGCCATGACACATGCTGACTCACAGTGACAAGTAAACGTTTGTTTTGAGCCTTGATCAGCTCACAGCCATAATTATCATTGAGTTCAGTGCATGATCTTAAGGCCTTCCAAACGAGAAATGGGTGTTTGGGGCATAACTTCTATGTAGAAGACATGGAAGGAAAGGAGAAAATGTAAGGGAACACAAGCCAGGAAAAGACTAGATTAACACTTGATTAAGTTGGAGTTGTTGGTTTTCCCCAAAGGAAGCATCATGTGTGCTGGTTTTTGTTTGTCTGTTTGTTATCACTACAATTTGGTTTTTTTTTAATTTTGTTTGTTTCTGAGATTTTTCTGAAAATTTAGAGTGTTTTTCTGGTACTGGCATACATATCTAACTTTACATAATACTCTCTCATCCTTTCTCCCAAGACATACCTTTTTTTAAATTAACTCACACTGTAAATCATTCCTTCATGTTTGTACTGACGAGCTTTATTGTGTGATAAATCTTTGTCTTTGCCTTTCAAAATTACACTGAAATATCTTTTCCTTATTCTTTTATTTTAAGGTATTGTAGTTAAAGGCTGTTTGTTCATTTCCTGGCTGTCCAGACCCAAAATAATCACACAGAAACTGTATTATTTACAGCACTGCTTGGCCTATTAGCTTATATATATTCCTAGCTAGCTCTTATCTTAAATTAACCCATTTCTATTAATCTCTGTATTGCCACAAGGCTGTAGCTTACTGAGTAAGGTTTCAGAGTCTGTCTTTCTCCTTCAGCAACTATGTAGCCTCTCTCTGACTCTGCCTACTCTCTCTACCTCTCTACATATATATATATATGTATATATACATACATATATAAATATATATATACATACATATATATAATTATATATATATATATATATATATATATATATATTCCAGTCTGGCTATATTCTGCCCTGCAATAGACCAAAGCAGCTTTATTCATTAGCCAATAAAAGCAATACATATACAGAAGGATTTCCCACATGAAGAATCCTGAAGTGCCATTGCTACCTGAACATAGACAGTGTTTTGTGCAAATTGCATTGCCAATAAAGGCTTCATTTAGTCCTCCTCCAAACAGTGACAACAAAAACTTGAGAGAAAATGTTGATGACATGCCAGTTTCCAAGGAAGGGCCTGAGTTTTGATCCTCTAAGCAGCGCCCCCCAATTTAACTTTTGAGACGTTCTAATATCATACTGTATTTATGTCTTTATTGTATCCTTCTCCTACTCCATCTCAAACTACTGCCTTCTAAGTCCATTTAGTATTGCTCTAGGTATATGTGTTTAAGATACTTGGACTTGATAACCTATCAGGGGGCTCGTCCAACACAACCCTGACACTTGAGGCTCTGGAAACACCACAAAGAAGGGATGGGAAGAGTGTAAAAGTCATAGACCAGGTGGCCTACTGTGAGAGAGTATCCTCTATAATGGAGAAGCAGCATCCATGAAATCTCAAAACTGTGGTCGCCTCAGTGAGACTGCATAATAACAGTGTTAGCTGACATGTAAATGGAGATGGAGATCTTACAAGCCCCACTCTTACCATATCATTAAAGGAAAGAAGTATTCTACGGGGTTTTGGAATCTATCTACGTGGACATATTTTTCTAATTCCTGTCACCCCTAGGCATGACTGCCACCAGAGGTACAGTGTTTTACCTACTTTGTTGTTCATACTTCACAATATCTCAACCCTCTGAAGACAGACATTGCACTGTCATTCCTTATTCTTGTTGTTGTTGCTAAGGAGTGAATCCAAACGATCATCTAAAGAAAAATAATTTTGCAACTAAAATGGCATCTGGAGCAGAACTGAAATGGAGGGGGCAAAAAGAAAAGAAATTAAATTTCGCAGTATTAAATGTGTTCCTCACAAAGAAGCTCGGTCCTCTCTACTTCCTTAGGATCAGCTTTGATTTTCACACTCACTGCCGCTTCCATCAGGAAGTCCAAGCCTACTCTCTTAGCTGACACAACTTGATGCGGAGCAGGTCATTTTACTTCAGTCCCATAGAATGATTTTTGCAACAAATGCTATAAATCAATAGCAAGAGTCATAATTTCAAGGAGCCTTGTAATAACAGTGAGATGATAACTCGCTCTGCCCTGTTATTAATTTTTTTTTTATTTTTAAATGAAGTTATCAAGTAAGAATGCAGGAGGATTCGATAAAGGAAAAGAACAAACTTGCACTATGTTAGCATTTTTCTTTGTTTGCAGGCAACAGAAAGACCGGTGAGAAAAGAGAACCTTCACTGTTGAAAGCATCACACAATCCGCTGTCACATTTGACATTAAAGATAATTGTGGACAAACTGAAGCTTCTGACAGGTCCTCCGCAGCCAATAATTTAGTAAAAGTGCTCTGCTTTGAAGAAATCAAGAATGTCAGCCAAAGGTCTTCTGCTGGGGCCTTAAAATGCCCCCTTTGTGTAATAGAATGTAAAAATCAGAAGATGCTGTCCTCCATCAAAAACTGAAAAATCAAATGATGGGAACTAAGTACCCTCACTCTACAAAACAAAGGACAAGACATCTGCGGAACTTGCAAGGCAAGGGGTAGAAGTCAACCTTCGGAGGATCTGTTCATCAGCCATTCTGAGGGTGTAGAAGGATTTGAGTCAGAGGTCTGGGAGAGTGGGGGTGGCTGCAGATCCGTGGAGTGCTTTAATAGTACTCTCTCTGGGTTGGTTTGAATGAGAATGGCCACCATAGGCTCATATATTTGAGTTACTTGGTCCCTAGGTGCTGGGAATCCAAACCTTTTTCCTGGGTGCTGGGTGTAACTGTTTATGATGGATTAGGAGATATAGTCTTGCTAAAGAAGGTATGCCCCCTGGGAAAGGGCTTTGAGATGTCCAAAGCTCATACAATTCTCCCTCTCTTCCCCCACATCTATCTCCCTGCTTCCTACTTCGAAAAGCTCATAAAATTCTCTCTCTCTCTCTCTCTCTCTCTCTCTCTCTCTCTCTCTCTCTCTCTCTCCCTCCCTCCCTCCCTCCCTTCTTCCCTGTCTCCTACTTCATGATAATAATATAAGCTCTCAGCCAAGTCTGCTTACCATGACTGCCGTCTGCTGTCTTGCTCCTCCCCCCATGATTTTGAGTAAACTGCAAAGAAAACTTAACCTTGACAAAAGAATATATGTAGATCCAAGAATGGCATTAGACCTGTATCCAGAATACTGTTAAGCAAGAAACTGAAGCTCATGACAAAAACAAACAACAACAAAACCATTTTAAAAATCTTTATTAGCAGCACACTTCACAGGACATGGTTGCCTCCACTCGTGAAAGGTGTTGCTCATAGAGAAGAAAGAAAGCCTGCATCTGTGGGGGATAAGAGTGGTTTGCATAAAGATCCTCCTGAGTGCTTCAGGGAAACTCAAAGTGAGAATCGGGGGTGTGGGAAGATGGCTCGATCCATAGAATGTTTGCTGTAAAGTTTAGATCCCCAGCACCCAGGTAAAAATTTGGCATGGTAGCAAGCTCCTGAGATCCCAGCATGGGAGGTTTGGGGCAGTGCTCAATAAGCCATCTAGCCAAATTGGTGAGCTCCGGGTTCATGGAGCGACTCTGTCTCAAAAACTAAGGTAAAGAAAATTTGAGGAAGACACCGACATTCACCTCTGACCTCCACAAGCTTGTGTGCACAGAGAGAAACAGAGACAGATAGTAGGAGGTGATTAACATGAGATGCTCTGCTGGACCTGCAGAGGCTGGGGATCAACATAAGAGAACTCTAATTCTAAGACTCCAGGAGACTTTCTTTGAAAATCACCCATAAAGGGGTACACTGTCAGTATTTGTCCTACTTTAGGGGTGCACTGTCAATATTTGTCTTGCTTTACAGATATTTCTGTTAGCAGAATTAGTCAAGCATCCCAGTGACGACTGTGAGGCCAGTGGGCATTTCTTTTCATAGAGTACATGAGGCATATCATGTCAGAAGCTGGCTGAGACTTCTGCTGCAGAACTCCATTATCCACGGTTGCTTTCTACTTGTGCTATATATTTAATCTAGTCAATATTCCAGATACGTTGCTATTTTAGGAGAAAATGTCACAGATATAGCTCAAGAAAAATTTTTTCTGGGACCCTTCAGAAAGAGTCAAAACAATTACCGGTAAAGCCCAGATTGTAAAGGAATGAAGTTACAGTGAGTGCTATATGGGAGCCGTGGTATATGAGCTACTTTTCTGTTGCTCTGGTAAAATGCCAGGATGAAAAGCAACTTCAGAAAGAAGTGCTTATCTAGGCTAGCAATTCCAGAGGGAGATGAGCCTATGACAGTACGCACAGTGGCAGGAGCAGAAAGCTGAGAGACACATTTTTGGCTGCAAGCATGAAGCAGAGAAAGAAACTGGAAATAGAGAAACATTCTAAAATCTCAAATCTGCCTCCACTGATGTGCCGCCTTAAGCAAGGCCACACCTCCCAAACCTCCCCTAACAGTGCCACCAACTGAGGACTAACTAGTCAAATACCTGAGCTTAGGGGGAACATATCTTATTCAAATCACCACTGCTGGATCTGGACTCAGACCAACTCTGTTTCTTATTAGCATTCTTGCACAAGTCATTGACCCTTTCAGCACCAATACAGCTAGATTTTAACCTGAGTGCACATCCATTTCTTTCATGAACAGCAAACATGAAAGGGTTTGTAAACACATAAATGTCAGCTTCGTTCACTTGAAATTGACTTGGGAACCACATGATACAGAAGAACAAAGGAAAGGCTGAATTCTAAGTATCAACACAGATTCTGGTCCCAACCCTTCTCCAAGCCCCTGTAATAACACTGGCAACTTCTGTCCACTCGTTGTCTGCTATAAGCCCAGAATTACATGGTATGTTCACCTTATCAAAAAAATTGAATTCCAGGCACTAACTCCCTGACCAAATTCATACTCTTTTGTCTGTAAAACCAGCCTTTTTTGCATCGCACCAACCGTGTTTATCACAGGCAAACACCATTTCTAGCAGCTTCAGAATTTTCTTTTATAAATTAAGGTTTCAAATCCTATAGTAATTATTATAAGTCTTTCTCACCCAAACTTGGATAATTGAAACATGTTTTACTAATATTAGTAAATTTTAAGCAAAAAGCAGCTTAATGTATAAGTCCATATGATTTGGAAATGTGATATTCTACTAGTGTGTTTGGTCTGATTTTTCATTCCTGATTTTTCAACCTAGACATTGGTTTTATTTTCCTCACATTGGTCCTACGAGCCTTGCTACTCATTTTCTCTTTCACACTCATCATATACTCAGTGTGTCACTTTGTCATCTGGCATTGTTTGTTGGGGGCTGAGGAAATGGAACCTATATTGTATGGTCACCCTGCTGATGCTGAAGTACCTGTGTCTATGGAGATCGAAATAGCCTTGTTGCAAATCTGGTTCTGCTCAGAGCAGCTCATGCTGCAGGCATCTAAGCATTACTTTTCTCTGTTTTAATCCCAGTCCATAATATCATCAGTTTGCCATTGTAGCTATGGAGTATATCTGATAACCGATTGGGAAAAGGGAGTGAATGAATGCCTTCTATCTCCATGTCTTCACTGATGAAACTGGAAATGAAGATGTGGAAAGACACAGTTCTCTCTCTCTCTCTCTCTCTCTCTCTCTCTCACACACACACACACACACACACACACACACACACACACACACACATACTATGTGGAAGTAGAGAGGCCAGCCTTTGAAATAACGACAGGTCACTCTACAAGCCTTGGTGGACAGAGGACACAATGGAATAAGCATATCAAAGGCATCATCAAAGTAACATTTCTTCCACCTCCCTGACCATCACTGTGCTCATTGACAGATGGACCAGAGCAAACTGCACTACATCTGTGAAAAGCACAGATAAGAAATACAGAGCACCAAGGCCAGTGAGGTTAGTATATGACAGGCTCTGGAAAAGCAGGGAGATGCTCTCACATATTTATGCTATTTGTAGAGACATGGAGAGGTACTAATCAGTTCCTTATGGCAGACATTCATCTCATACAACCTAGGGAATCAATGTCAAGCCAAACTCCAAGGGTTACCTGGCCCCAAAAAGTTTTTGGCTAACATGCTTGTAAGCACACATTATTTCTGTCTTTGTGTAATAGCCACAGGGTTCTAACACACCTAACAAGTTGATATGTTACTACTAGTTAGTTTCTCATCACCCCCAGAAGACCTTAAGCGAAAAATTATCAAAGGCATTTTAACCCAGAAAATTATGTGGCTGGAATGCTAGTTTTTAAGGCTGCCTGCCTCCTACAGAAATTCAGTAAATCTCTATCTCGATGCTGACCCTGTTTTCAATCTTCTGAATTTAAAATTAATGCAGCATCACTCTTCACTGCATGATTGAAGATTGCAAACTCTGAAATGTAATCATATGCAAAACGTTATAGGGCAAAAGATCAAGGGCGTGTGTAAGACAATTTGACACATGCCGAGGCCAAGTCAAAAGGGCCAAAACAGAAAATAAATTGCAACTTAGCAAGGGCATGGAGGAGCAGCAGGTCCAGGCTTTATAAATGCATTAGCAAAGAGAGAACAGGGTAGACTATATCACTCTTGTGGTAGGAAGAGAAAGATAATAAGAAGCAACAGCAGAAGAATGAAGATATTAAATGTCTCTACCATTATGACATGCATATCAAGTGCTTGGAGAGGCTGGGTTAATTTCTAAGCTAATAAAAAAAGTAAGACAATGTATCAATGATCCAAAGCTGAATTCTTACTGTATTCAAAGGAGCACTGAAAGTCAGTCTCATTAAAAAAAATACTTCACCGACAGCCTACTGGGCATTGCTGGAGGACTCCAAGTTGCAGCAAACTCAGAGCATGCAAAATTCATCATGTTTTCATCAAAAATAATCCTTCTTCCAAAATATGGGCTGTCACTGCCCATGACACTGACATTCATTTTCTCAGCTCCTTTTCTCTTCAAGCCTAGAAGCTGCGGAGTTGTCCTTACCTCATCTTCTTCTCATCCTTATTGCTTCTTGTCACCCGCTTGGGTTCTCTGTGCACTACTCATTGAAATCCTATTCCTTCATCTGTGTCTACTGAACCTTTCCATCTCTCATCTCGCAATTTAACTCCCGTGCCCTCAAAAGTCACTTCTCAGGATCAATTTATTTTTAGTTTATTGTTGCAGCCATATATTTATTGTTGCAGTTCTTTTCCAAAATCACAGTTCCAAAATCAGTTTTCTATCGATTCTTTGAGGACCAGAATAGGGAAGCTGTATCTACGTGATATCTACCCTTATTAAGCCATCTTTTCACTAATCAATGCCAGGCTCCCAAATTTACCCATTCCCTCCTCTATAAAAAGCGTAACTCTGTCATCCAATACTAGAACGGACATAAACGCTGAATATGATAGGCTTGGATCCAGGCCTGGCACTTCTGACTCAGATGTCAGTGCAGGTGTCTGAGTTCTGATTTGCATCTGCCTTTGAACACCTTGAATTCTGGGACCAAAATTAAAAGGAGATATCAGAGGGAAACAGCATAGTACTGAGAGAACAGAACTGAGCTTAGACTGTTATGTATGTTTGTCTTAAAATATCTTTCAGTTATTGTAACTGAACACAAACCTAGATTCTCAGGGACCTAGAAAAGTTTTCTTTCTCTCACATGTCATCGTCCTGCATGAATCCTGGCATGGAGAAGAGAGTAGGGAGCAGTGAGCATGTATGTTATAAGACTGCAGTCCTGAAACCCCTGGAATCTTGAGGTGTGCTGCCTGTTGTTTTGTTCTGTTTTGATAAGACTGCAGTCCTGAAACCCCTGGAATCTTGAGGTGTGCTGCCTGTTGTTTTGTTCTGTTTTGATAAGACTGCAGTCCTGAAACCCCTGGAATCTTGAGGTGTGCTGCCTGTTGTTTTGTTCCGTTTTGTTTATATCTGAGATTGTAATTTAATTACAGTATTTCTCCCTTCTGTTTCCTTCCTCCAAACACCTCCCCACATACCTCTCTCCATTCTCCTTCAAATTTGGGGCCTCTTTTTCCATTAGTTGTTATTACATATGTATTTGTATATATTACTAAATATAACATGTTGAGAACATACAATGTTACTTGCATGTTTTAAGGCTGATCTTTTGGCGCTAGGCAACCAGTTGGTGTTCTTTTCCCTGCGGAGCGCCATGCCTCCTGTTCCCAGCTTTACTCAATTGCCTGAAGTTGTTTGTGTAGGAGGACTCTGCAGGTATCACAGCAGGCAGGGAAACTAAGCACAAGAGGTGAGACTGAAAACATACCTCAGATTGACTTTGTTGACCTGGGCCGAACTTTAAGAGTCTGATGCCAGGCAGTTTATTGTCAGTATATTTAAACACACAATTTAGAGGAAAATTTCCCTGTGTAACACAATCCCTGGTATACAAACAGGCATAATTGCATTGAAAATCAATGCAAAGTACATGTCAGTTCTTCCAGGAAGATGGGTTCTAGAGATAGACTACCTGTATTAGCTCAAGGGCCTAAGGAAGGATCTGGCCTGGTGTTAGTCATACAGATAGTATAGAGCTCATTTGGGTCATTAGCCACCTCCATTCTGGATTGTGAGTACTTGATATGGCCCAAAAGTAAGACATATCACTAGGTTATGAATCACCTCCAATTCCAGCTTTCTGGATGGAAAAACAGGTTATACCTCCTTCCCTTTAAAAGGACAGTCCTGTGTTCTCAACATTCCTGGTTTCTTTGGTGACGCATGGATTCAAGAACCTTCCCGCTTCCAACAAGTTGAGGCCTTGTGAACATTTCCTCATCCAGTTTGCCATGCTCATTAGAGTCATCCTTGTTCATCTCATGTTTGTGTGGTCATGTTTGTGTGACTTTACAGGTATAGTTTCTGATAACACTAGGAGCTGCCACCTGTAAACCATATCAATGACCTGCATGGGACAATAACCCTCCAGGTGCAGCAGTGGCATACAGACCTTGATGGTAACTGACATCTCTCTGATTGAATTTAAGTCCTGCTCAACATGAGGGAAACCATGCCTGGTACTGGAAGCCTAGCTAACCACTCAGTGCAAGTGAAATCATGGTTATTCGAAGAGAATCTACAAATTTACTAAGACGGCATAATCCCTCACAACAATTTAGAAACATTTGTCCTTGGACCCACCTGTAAGCGTAGTCTTCACCCTCGTAAAGAAAGCTTCTCTTTTCAACCGATGATGACCACTACAGAAAATCACAACCAATCAAAGTGCAGAATGGTGGCACCTTTTTAAAAATTCAGTGCTGAGACAGACTGCAGGGTCTGCCACCTGCTAAACGTGTGTTGTATTACTTGAACTACATCTGCAGCCTAAAATCTTTAAGTGCCACTACTTTCTAGATAGACTTCTGAGGCTGCTGGAAACAAGGAGAGAGAAGAAAAGAGAGTCACAAGAACTCCATAGTGAGCCAAGCTAAATGTGGTATGTATTATACTATATTCATTATATTATATTCATATTCATATTCAGTGCACAGAATTGGTCAAATGGCCCCACATACTAAACCTAACAGATCTAGAGAATGTAGCTCAGCTATATGCCTTGGAAATAGAATAAGAGCAAAGATATTTTTGAGAACATACATTCCTGCCCATTATCTAAATTTATTTATTTATTCTCCCAGTTTTCTAGAACATATTCTTAGGTCATCCTTAATGTTATTCACATTAATTCATAGTTTTAAACCACGAATTACTGCCAGGGAGCCAATCTCTTGAATTATTCGTGCTAAGCAGCCATCTTGCAATATTCTTCCTTATAGATTTTTTTCCTCTGTTTGTTTTTAACTGGTTTAATTTATTGGCATTTTTCAGCACTGTTGATTAGTGGGTTCCATCCCCTTCTCTGCCAACCTCACATAACAGAATGCACATCTCCAATGGCTGATGTTTCATCTCAAAAGACAACTGGTTATTTCCAACAGTCTAATATCCATACCATATTATATCTATGCACCCATAAACAGACTTAACCAGAATGGCTTCTGGAATTGAGTTTAAATCCTATAAGGCCTTACTATGGGCTATTCCCCATTAGTATAATTGATCTCCATAAACTTTTTGGTCTCTAAACAATAATAACAATATCTACTTTTAGAGTTGATGTAAGAATAACAGTTAGGTGAACGAGAAGGTTATTTGGGAACTATTAAACTAGGAACACAAAGTAAAATATAAATTTTATTCTTATATTATTGTGTGGTGATGGAGAAAATGTGTTTAGAAATTAGATGGTAATGCAGGATGACACCACTAGTCCTCACATTCCTTGGCAGTATTTAACACCTTCTCCTCTATAACAAGGCATTAAGCTTTGTCTTAGAAGAACTCAAAAGGAATGATAAAGTGGCAATTATTACCTCACATTCTGAGGCAGGGAGTTAGACTACATGTGAAGAGAATTTAGGACTACTGACACCGGCATAACCCCCAAGTTACCACTGACCACAAAGAAAAAGGAAGGAAGAGGAATTATTCACCTACGGAAGAGAAAAGAAATCAGAACAATGATTTGAGGGAAAGTCACTTTTTGAGGGCTATGAATTTCCAAGATTTCCATCCTGCTAGGTGAGAAGAATTGCTTGCCCCAGCTGGAGGATATAAAAGCACTCCTGGAAAGCCTGCCCCATTCTCTGGGTGCCTCAAAGCAGTCACGCATGGATCTGACTCAGTTCTGCAACTTGAAGGCAGAGGAATCTTGCAAAGTCAGTAGGTTAGTATGAGAGGACAAGAGAAGGGAGGTGCACATCTTAAAAAATAAAAAAAAAATTAAAAAAGCTAGAGAAGATACCATTCTAGATAGGGAATTCCATCTTTCAGTTCCGTGTTGAGGAGTCCTCAAATGAAAGAGAGAGTAGATTTCACACCTGCGCACCCAGAAACAACAGATGGCACTTTATACCAAAGCATCACTGAAGACTTTCCCATCACTCTTTTCTTGCATGGTCCACCACTGAAGGGACAGAGCCGGGTTCTAGGATGTAGTGACTGGAACAGGAAGGGCAGAAGAGGGAAGGGTTAACAGTGCTTTCCTCTCCAAATGCAGGTTTTCTAACCTGAAGCAGGACTGACTTGCGGTGAGGCGTTCAGCCTGGTTAAAAGTCCAGTTTTAATGTTAGCATCACTGAAATACCATCACTTACATGACTAATGCATTTAAGAAATGTTATGGAACCTTCAATCCAGGGTAGAAAAGCCTAAGCCCAGCGAATGCACTTGTAGGGCATTGGGAGAAAGATGACCCAGTATCACACTGGGGCTAGCCTACTCTCTTCTTCATCTCTGCATCTGGCCATTGCTCCTATGCTCAGATCAACCAACACAGTAACCAGACATTCACCTATAAATTCAAATTCTTCTAATTAGAGCATAACTCAGCAAATATATAGAGAGTGCTATAGTAGTTATTTTCTCTTGTTGCTGTGAGAAAAAAAATATTCTGCAAAACATGTACCCTGTAGGTGATGGGTCTTCTAACAGCTTGGGATGGAGTCAGGCCTCCAAGGAGCACAGCTGTTGCCTCTGTGTGCTTTCCTGGCTAAATATGCTAAATTGCTTTCCTAGGCAGGTGTTGTTTTGGATCAGGGATCACCTTCTGCAAGATTCTCAGTTCAGACTTTCTCCTTTCCAAAATGTTTGTCTTTTCACAGGTGTATGTGAGGTTTGGTCTTCAGGGAACCTCTCCTATTGCCCTGATGTCTACAGTGAGGTTTCTCTTCAAAAGTTAGAGATACTGTGTCATTCATATTTCCTTTATCTGCCATGTTAAACTTTCTCACACAACTTTCCTCTTTACATTTTTCTTGCTTTTTGTTCTCTCACTGTAGATCTGTATAAAAGAGGTAAGAAGTAGCCATGCCAGGGTGTGGATACCAGCCACCTTGCTGCCTTGTAATTTTTCCCCAAAAGGAATTAGTCCATTGCTCCCGAGTTCAGCATCACTTGTGGCCTAAGGATATGGACAGAAGTTCCTGAGACAGTCTTATTCCCTTCTCAGACTTCATGAGCCAGATTTCCACAGTCCACTTCTTTTGGGTTTCTAACCCCCACCTCCCCCCCACACACACCCACACACATGCATACACAGAATGTCTGATTAAGCTCTGCTTGCAGCATTCTGGGTATTTTCTGGCTCAAAAAGTTCCAAATTCTTCCGACAAACTACTTCCATAACCTACAGACAGATGGTGTATTGATGACATATGATAGATATAATCTATGTAGATAGATAGATAGATAGATAGATAGATAGATAGATAGATAGATAAAAGAGGTAATGATAGAGAACAGATGATGGATGGATGGATGGATGGATGGATGGGAGAGATCATGATAGAGATATATGATGATGATATATGAAGATAGATAGATGATAGATAGATAGATAGATAGATAGATAGATAGATAGATAGAGAATGCAGCTTATGATTAAACCTAAGCAATAAAAGCTCGTGAAAAGTATCAGCAGGGATTAAGATTAAGTACTTTAGGGTAGTCTGAGTAGCCTCTCAATGAGACAGTATTTGGACAGATTGCTGAATGAAGCAGAAAAGCAAGCATGAGATGATCTGGAGGGAAATTATTGACAGAGCAACTCCAAAGGCCATGATGGAGAACAAGAGCAAGCACTGAAGATAGAAAAGCCTATACAAACAGCCTGGGAAAGGAAGCATTCTCATCAATGAGAAGAGAAACAGAAACGGGAAGCCTTGGCAGGGACTCTGTGCATGTAGTAGAGTTAATAAATGCCCATATTAAATGCATGTTTTCGAGTGAAGCTGGCAGGAATTACAGATGGAACAGATGTGGGTGTAAAGAAAATCCACAAAAGAATCACATTATGGGACTCTCCATCTTCAGAGGAACAATTCACTGGCTCTAGTCTTAGCATACAACATGGAACTGGCTCTAACACCGAAAAGTGTGTGATTCTGCTTTAGACTGCAAGGCATATGCGTATGCGCATGCGCTCTCGCTCTTCCTCAGTCCCTTAGCTCATTTGAGCAGACTTCACATCTTGCTCAGTCGTGAGCAAGGCTCCAGGAGGGCTCCTTCTCTCTTGGCTTTCTTTGCACTGGTCCACTTAAAAGGGTGACTTCTGGAGAGCATTTATCCCTGCTGCTGTATCTCGAAAAGAAGACGAAGATGAAGAAGAATTGGACATATGCAAACTGCCCCAGGCTTCCCTAATTCTTTTCAATTTCGCTTCAAAGTAGCATGCAAATTTCCCTTTTTAGAAAGTTAGTGTGTAGTTTGCTTACATGTGCACGGTTTTTGTTTTTGAAAATCTCAAGGATTCGATATTATCCCAGGAATCAAAGACAGCAAAAAGGAAATCCTCCCATTCCTGCCATCTACTCGACAAAAGAATTAGAATTTCTTTTGTATAAACTATATTCATATATTGAACAGATTTTAAACAGCTAAGTTTAGTGGAGCCAACCAAAGCCAATTCTATATCTTACATGTGTTGGATATTAATTAATAAAGTTAATTAAAGCAATTTAAAATCTCCCTTTCCTGATTTCATTAGCACTGGCTTTCCAACTAATAAAGGACCCTTCTTTAGAATTATGAATTGATATGGAAATCACAAATTGCAGAGGCATTTATAGAGGAGAATAATTTATTCATTAATTACTAAAATTCACTGGCCATAAATTTGTCACAGAAATAAAACTCTGGCACTCATGCCCAGATGCACTCATAAATAACTAAATAATTAAACTCACAGCCAAAGAACAAAAGCTGCTCAATGGGCCCAATGACATCCAAATAGGAGGACTCCAGGACAAAAATAGGACGTGTAATAGAAATTATGTTAATCCGCGTGTGACAGTGACAAAGCTTTCACGCTAGCAGTTTCCAGAAAGTCTACTTTGTTCCCCAAAACTTAGTTCCTGATCAGGGTCCTTCAATGGTGACAAAATATTAGAAGCTTCCCAAGGCAGAGCTTGTTCCTATCAACACTAGTGGCGGGGGCTGTGGTCTTATACTGACATGGCTCAGGCTCTTCCAACTTCCTGTATCCTCAGAATGGGCACCAGCTGTTCACAAGCCTGAAGCTACAGAGGGGAGAAGCAGCTGAACATCAACACTTCACTGATGGCCACACTCAAATGGCCTTAAATATATTCACCTACCTAACTCTGGAAGATTTCTTTAGCTTCAAGCAATGCAATTGATACTCAAGGTTTTGATTACATTGCTCAGTCACCCAAGACTAGAATGTACATTTTGCTGTTCCTGACCTCAAAATGCATACTTTTGCCATGTGAGTTTTGCCCGTGGATGGAAGCTCAAGTCTCTGACTGGCTCCTGTCCTCTGCAACATCCCACACAGAAATGAGTTCAAACAGCTCTAGGGGCTTCCCCCTGATAAGCCAGCCTCAAGCAGTGGCACCCCTCTTCTATTTCAACTATAGCTAAGCAGCTTCTGTCTTTAGAAAGTGATGGTATTTACAGTACTCTTTCATGTTGGCTGAAACCATGAGGAAACCGAGTGGAGAGGCCATGGATAATGAACTGGGTAGACTTAGGAGAGTGTGAACTGCCACAGCCATGTACATGTCTGCTTCTTCCTGCCTCACCAATTTTTAAATTAAAAAATAATTAAAATTAAGGTCCTAGAACTTGAACTAATGCATTTCCCCTCCTGTGTACTAGCAAAATCACCTCGGTTATGATCCTCACCCAGCAGAGCCAGTATCTCTTCATTTGTAAAAGGGACAGCAAGTTCATTTACATAACTTAAGTCAGCCATGTGGTTAGAAGCTCAAACAATGGTATGTGTGCCTGGAGAGAAGTCAACAAGGAAAATATAGCCCTCAAAATTATCCCTCCCCTTACCAGCTGAGCAGATTTTTTTTTCTTTTTTCTTTTTTTGGTTTTTCGAGACAGGGTTTCTCTGCAGCTTTTTTAGAGCCTGTCCTGGCCTTTAATCCCAGCACTCGGGAGGCAGAGGAAGGCGGATCTCCGTGAGTTCGAGGCCAGCCTGGTCTACAGATTTGTAAGATGGGAATTTAGCTTAAGAAGATGATGCATGAACCAGTCACCAACAGTCCCACAATTCCCCTCTGCCTTATGACACTGTGGGTCTGAGCCCAGAGGCTTTAAGCTTTTATCTTTATGTTTGACTGTCTTCTGCAAACTGGAAGAATCATATAGGTATTACAGTGTGCATTCTTTAGTAACAAGAATCCTATCTTAACACCCTTAGATCTTGATAGTATACAACACCATGCCAGGCAGATACTAAGCTCTCATCGAAGTTGCCAGATAGAAATCCAAGCTAATGGTGTGGCACATTCCATAGAGTACCTCTCAATCTGAGTAGATTGCCAAGCACTAATCCCCAGGGCCCGAGACACTACTTGGTCTCCCTTTGCTTTTTGGAGAGCTCTCAGATTCTCTTTAAGGAAGCGTCTTCGTGCATGACCTGAATTGAGAAACCGCATTCGTATTCCACAGCAACAGCTCAGGTCACAGACGTTTTACAAGTAAATCAAATAAGTAAATCAATAGTACAGCACTCTTTGCCCTAGGGCCCATCTGCTACCCTGTGCTTCATTATGATACTTAATACTGCCATGATTCGAGTTCCTCTCTTGTGATTCCAAGGAATAAACAGTATTTTGAATGTATGAAAAGTCATTATATATTCATCTAAGCAACTTCCAAAGAATTCTTTACACACCACTGAATATTGGGTATTGCATGGCCCTGGAGTGCTCCAGCAGAATCCAAATCATGAATTACAGGTCAGATGAGCCATGGGAGAGAGAAAACAGGAGCTATTTTCCTCTCGCTGCTCTGTATGTTCCCTCACAGTCTACGTGCCCTTACTTCCATCCACTAGCAAAATGATCAAGCATATGTAAGAAAATTTCCTGGTTTGGGTTTATTGTTATTAATTTATATAAATGAAAAAAACACAAGTCAGTATCAGTTCTACTTGCTTGTCACAACTGGACAGTTTTCTCCAGAGGTTGAAATAATACCTTTCAGTCATGACATCCAGATTCCCTCCTCATATTAACTGCATTGTCTCTGTTCCTGAGAGCTAAGTATAATTTTTTTTTTAAAAAAAAAAGTGTGTGTTGGTTTTATTTCACAAACAAATGGAAACAAAGAAACTCTCCCCAAATCTCAATCCCTGGTCCCAAAAACTGTCTGTTCCCTCATGCTCTTGCAGAAGCCTGCATCATCCTGATGAGCCACACAAGACTGTGCACCCAGGTTAAGAAGATGAGCTTCTATCATATGTAGCTGGTTTTTGGTACAGACATAAATAAGAAAAGGACAAATTCCAGCCAAGAGAATATTGATGACACATCATTGGGAGAGGTTAACAAATTATCCACTATTCTTGCTTGCATTCAAGTGGTGATACCCAAAGTGAGGCCATGAACCCACTGGACATGTGGAGAGCATATTATAAAGAGGGGTAGAAGAATCTGTGGTAAAACATACCACCTCAAACACTACCAACAGAATAATGTCCTGTACACATAACTCTTATTTTAATTTTATACAACTTATATAACTGCTCTGATTTATGAAACACCAATATGAAGTGCTATTAAATCCTTTATGGTTTCATAATTATACACTATGCTATAATTATGTGATAAGAGATTAAATATCATTATGTAGGAATTACTAGAAAATAGGTAAGTTCTGTGCATTTAAAAAGTCAGAAAGTTAGCGCAAGTAAGATAGGTGTGTAGATAAACTTGACCTGAGCCAGATTCCTAGAACTGATTACCCCAGATTTTCCTCTGATCTCTGTGCTCACACCATGACACATATTCTTGTGCACATGCATACACCCCAAAATCAATCAAGTAGTTGATTAATTAATTAATTAATTAAAAATAATAAGTCAAGAACAACTATCATAAATGATACTATCAAGTCTATGTTACAAAGCAGTTAGCTTCATGGAATCCAGCTTTTTTTTCTGATAAGTATCTTTTCAGGAGATTTGGCAATCCTTTGATTCGCTTACTATTTCATTACTTCCATTTATACTTTCATGCGTCCATTTTTTGAAAGTTTTCATTTCCAAAGCAACCCAAATTAAGTGCTTTCTTATCTGGCCTTTAAAAAAATAAAAATCGGCTTCCTATTAATAGTTTCAACTCTAAGCCTCAGAGTTAGATGCGAAGAAGGCTCAGTGAGTAAAAGGCTTGCTATGCAAGTTTGAAGACCTGAGTTTGGATTCCCAGATCCTATAAAACTCTGAAAGCAGTGTCGTGGGCCACTGGTCAGCTAGTTGTCCAATATTTCCAGAATTAACCCTGGTGAATTAATTTATTAGCAAATGAGTGACCGGGGCCATTTTGAGTGGTAGGCCTACTATCCTGCAACAAACATAGCAGAATTTGAAATGACAAAGGAGGAGACTTTGAGCCTCTGTGTACTCCCAAGGCCAAGAACTCTCCCCACAGTGACTATGGAACACTGGGAGGTACAAAAGATGGCTTGAGGAAACCAAAGAAGATGAAGGATTCTCGGATACACTTTATTTTAACATGACCTTTTGCTATCATTTTAATTAGAAGTTGCTTTTTGATTTTGTTATTGAAACTAGTATTCAAATGACAAATTTCTGCTCAGGAATTTTAAGAAGCCCTCAGTCCTTCTATAGCTCTAAATACAGCCAGAATTTCGCACAATGCTTTGATATCTTCTGAGGTACTCTGTCTCTTTCTCAAGTCAGCATGGGAATTTGAGCATTGAGCATATGAAAGTTACTAGAATTTATTTGAGAAGTCAAGGCTGCAGGGGATGTTCCTCTGTGGAATAAGACATTCACTTTCTTTTTTCCATTGTATACTTCTGACTTCTTTGTCAAAAATCAGGTGTCCACATAGGTGTATGGATTTACATCTGGGTCTTCAATTCGATTCCATTGATCCATCTGTTTTCGTGCCAATACCATGTAGTTTTTATTACTATAGCTCCATAGTAGAGTTGAAATCAGGGATACTGATACCTTTGCATGTTCATTTATTGTAGAGGATTGTTTTAGTTATCCTAGGTTTTTTTGTTTTTCCATACAAAGTTGAGTATTGTTTTTTCATGGTTTTGTAAATAATTGTGTTGGTATTTTGATAGGGTTTGCATTGTGGTAAGTTGACTATTTTCCTTATGTTAATCCTACTGACCAATGAGCATGGGAAATTTTTCCATCTTCTCATATCTTCTCCAATTTCTTTCTTCAAAAACTTGAAGTTCTGGTCTTACAGGTTTATACACTTTCTTGGTTAGAGTTACCCCAGGATAGTTTATATTATTTATGACTATTATAATTGGTGTTGTTTTCCTAATTTCTTTCCTAGTCGATTTATTATTTTTATATAGGAGGGCTACTAATTTTTTTAAAAATAAGCTTGTATACAGTTACTTCATTAATGGTGTTTATCAGTTATAGGAGTTCCCTAGTAGAATATTTGGGGTGGCTTGTGTACACTATCATATCATCTGCAAATAATAGTTTGACTTCTTCCTTTCCAATTTGTATCTCCTTGATCTGCCTTGGTGGTCTTATTGCTCTATCTAGAAATTCAAGTACCACATTGAATAGACATGGAGAAAGTGGACAGCCTTGTCTTGTTCCTGATTTTAGTGAAATTGTTATTTGTTTCTCTCCATGTAATTTGATGTTCACTATCATCTTGCCGTATATTTTTTATTATATTTGGGTAGCATCTTCAACAAATGGGGCTGGCATAACTTAATGTCAGCATGTAGAAGAATGCAAATAGAGCCATATTTCTCATCCTGCACAAAACTCAAGCCCAAGTGAATGAAAGACCTCAACATAAATCCAGATAAACTGAACCTGATAGAAAAGAAAGTGGGAATAGCGCTGAAGACATTGGCACAGGAGACAACTTCCTGAATAGAACACCAATAGCACAGACACTCAGATAAACAGTTACTAAGTGGGACTACATAAAACTGAAAAGCTGCTATAAGGCAAAGGACACCATCAAAAGAACAAAACAGGAGCCTGCAGAATGGGGAAAAGTCCTCCCTAGCCCGACATCTGACAAAGGGCTGATTTCCAAAAGACATAAAGAACTCAAGAAACTACATATCAAAAAAAAAAATACAGGAAACAAATAATCTCATTTAAAAGGGGGTTACGTATCTAAACAGAGAATCAACAGAAGAATTTCAAAAGGCCAAGAAACACTTAAAGAAATGTTCAGCATCCTTAGGCATCAGGGAAATGCAAATCAAAACAATTCTGAAATTCCATCTTACACCAGTCAGAATAGCGAAGATCAAAAACACAAGTGACAACTCATGCTGGAGAGGATGTGGAGCAAGGGGAACACTCCTCCATTGCTGGTGAGAATGCAAACTTACATAGCCATTTTGAAAATCAATATGGCAACTTCTCAGAAAATTAGGAATTTATCTACTTCAGGACCCAGCTATATCACTCCTGGGCATACACCCAAAGGATGCTCAATCATACCATAAGGACACTGGCTCATCTATGTTCATAGCAGAACCTGAAAACAACCTAGATGGCCCTCAACAAAAGAATGAACAAAGAAAATGTGGTACATTTACATAATGGAGTCAACTGTTAAAAACAAGATTATTATTAAAAACAATAAGAAATTTGTAGGCAAATAAATGAAACTAGAAAAAAAGATCATCCTGAGTGAGGTAACTCAGACCCAGAAAGACAAACATGGTATATACTCACTTATAAATGGATATTAGCTGTAAAGGATAACTAAGCTACAATCTACAGGCCCAAAGAGGCTAGGTAACAAGAAGGGTTTGAGGTGGGGGAAACTCTAACCACCCTGGAGAGGGGAAAGAAAGGAGATTTTGTGGGCGGACTGAGGGTGAGTGGTGACAGGAACACGAGGGATCAGGTTGGCGGGAGTGGAGGGGAGAGTACTGAAAAAGATGACTGGAAAGGGGTGGAGCATCTCAGGGTCAGGTAGAAACTGGTACAAGGGAAACTACAATGATGACCTGACTAAGACTTCTAACAATAGCATATGCACAGCCTGGACTGACTAAGTCAGGCAAAACTTCCAGTGTAGGAGCTGGAACCGCAACCCAGCCATACAACCTTTGACCTACAGTTTGTCCTGCCTATGGGATGTCCTGGGGTAAGTATGGCATAAAGATTGAGGGAGTGACCAACCAATGATTGGTCCAGCCTGAGACCCATACCTCCAGAGTAAGTTCACCTCTGACACTGCCTGGAGTGCCAAGACCCAGAGTATGGATGGTCCAGAGACCTAGGATAGACCCAAACACAACTGCATGAAAAAAATTCAATGTAATGATACCTAAACATATTCTGCTATCCTTATAGATCGGTGTCTAGCCCAATTATCATCAGAGAGGCCTCATCCAGCAACTAATGGAAACAGATGCACAGACCCACAGCCAAATATTAGACTGAGCTTGGGGGACCCTGCTGAAGAGTGGGAGGAAGGACTGTAGGAGCCAGAGACATCACAAAAAACCTACAAAATTAACTAACCTAGGCTCATAGGAGCTCAAAGAGTCTGAACTGACAACCAGGAAGCCCACGTAGGACTAACCTAGGACCTCTGCAAGTATGTGGCAGTTGTATATAACTTGGTCTTTTTGTGGGACTCCTAACAGTGGGAGCAGGGGCTGTTTCTAACTCCTTTGCTGGCTTTTGGGACCCTATTCCTCATACTGGATTGCCTTGTTCAGACTTAATACAAAGGGAGGTACTTAGTCTTACTGCAATTTGATATGCTATGCTTTGTTGATATTCATGGGAGGCCAGTTCTTTCCTGAATAGAAACAGAGGAAGAGTGGAAGGGATAGCGGGGGGTGGGGAGAAGAGAGAAAAGAGGGGCAACTTTAGTGTGGATGGAAAATAAATAAATTTTAAATTAAAAAAATGTCAACCAGCTGCCTTATTCCACTTGCTTTGCCAGGTCTCCTTTTCCCACACCTCCACTCTGAATCCTCAAGGTCAAAGATCTTTGAAAATTCCATATGAATATTTAATATATTTTGTATGTGCATTATGATACAATATAAATATAAATAATAATATGTGGGGGTACACAGAGCTATTCCTTAACAGGGGACAATGCTTGCCCAGACACCATAAATAAAAAGCTCAGTGCCAAGTACAGATTACTTCTTTTTGAGTTGTTGGCCAATGAGATTCCCAAAGATGTTCACATGTTACAGGCTATTGCTATGCTGTTGATTACCCTCCATGACTTGTTATTTCTGAAAGGAAGACTCTATGGAGAAATCATGCTGGTATTGAGGTGGAAGCCTCATCCCTGCTGCTCAGCTTACATAAGGCTGGAAGTTTCTATGTACACTATCAATAAACAAAAAACTGTAGAACCCATTAACTATGGATCCCATTAATTATATAAAAGCGACTGGCCTGGCAAGATAAGCCCACTGGTACAATAGTGGCATAAAGGTTATGGGAATAACCTGCCACTTTCTGATTTAATTTATAGTCTGCCTAATTCACAAGGCAGAATTCATGCATGGCACTGTTAACTGGGCCCAAAAAAAATTGTGGCTGACTAGGTTACTGGTCTTAAGGGAGAACCCAATACCATTATTCTGCTAAGTCGACATAGTAATGAACTACATCTCTCAACCCTCATCAAAGACACTTTTTATAGCAGAGGGCAACTAATACAGAGACTCACAACTGTTCAAAGTGCAGAGACTAAGAGATGGTGAAGTACTCAGATCAGAATGGAATGGTTCTATCACATCCTCCTCACAAGGCTCAGGGGTCATGGACAAGGGCACAGAAAGATTTTAAGAATCAGGATGGTTGCTAACTACAATGTGCTAACTACAATGAAACTGTCTTCGAGACACAAGGTAGATGTGTATAAGAGCTCACAGTGATTGTGACTGTACGACTAAGACATGCATAACATCCAGCCAGCAGAAATGCCATCATGAATGGGAAGGGGATCCAGGAAGTTCCTTCCCTATCTGAGGAGCTAGTTGGTAGTTGGTGGCTGCTGGAGAAGGGATAATCAGTTTCCTTGTAGATGGAGCACCTGAGTTGCTGCCCTTCCTCCAATGTGTGGTCCTATACCTACACACATACAGGCAACAATAAGTTAACTCGATGGATTCAAAAGTAATGAGCACAAGAAGTAGGGAAGGAAAGGTGATGATAGGAATAGGGAAGAATGGAAGAGGAGAGAAAGGTGAGGTTGACCAAAATGTTTTATATGCAGATATGAAATTATTAAAAATAAAAGAGTGCTAACTGCTAAGTGGTAAGAGGAAAAGGTGGTCCTTTAAATAAGAGATGACTTTAGGAAACACATTGATACAACTGGCTTAAAGGAGGTCCATGCAAAGCCCTAGCTATGGTGAGATCAACAGACAAAGGACATAGGACGGAAAAGGGAGGATGAGTGGGAGGGTCCTGGTGAGTTTTATAGCATTTGCAGCAATAGGGGAAACTGGAAAGGACAGAAAGTGTTCAGCAGAGCAGTACATGATTGGAGGATAAATTCAGCAAGCATCTGAGCTGGGGTGGCAGACTGTAGTCATAGCAAGTGAATCCAATATCATTCATGAAATAATCTTGCTGTTTAAGTTGACTATTTAATATAATCAAGATTTCCAGTCTGTGATGAAATTTGAATCACTCAGGTACAGAGCGAAACATTTCCATGACATCACCTTCCTTCTGTGACGAAAGACCATGTGTGTAGTCCTAGTGGTGGGAAGGGTCCTTGGTGTTTATGGGAACTAGCAAGGAAGGAATATAGGGCCCTGGTTAAAGGTAATCAGATCTGTGTTACAACCCTAACTCTGCTGGGTGACCTTGACTTAACCTCAGCCCCAGGATCTGTTTAGGTAAGCTTGAATAATTCCCAGTGCTCAGAGTTTAATGTAGGTATTGAAGGTAATGGGTAGTACCATGCCTTTGTACACAGTGAGCACTCAAAAAATGGTAAGCATAGTACCATGCCTTTGTATACAGTAAACACTCAATAAATGGTAAACATTGTAGTAGTAGAAAGTATTAGAGTCAATGGAACTGAAACATGAGAACTACTTTAGAATGTAGAGTATTTAAGGATTCTATCAGGAACAGTATTACAACTTTTAGATTTTGCAATATAATTTTTCATTGTTTCTGGTGTATGAAGCTCAAACACCTCGGTGATTGTGTTTTTCTGCCCCCTAGTGGTAGGATGAGCCCACTTCAGCATAGGGTTGAAAGAAACTCCTCAGGGGCTCATTTAATGATTAGGAATGGAAAGCCTGGAGGGATACAGTGAAGGTCATAGTGTCTACAAAGCAGGGTAAGAACCTCAGTCTCAGTATTCTTCCCATCTTCGTGTTTTTTTCCCAACCAGCATAAGGACATATGGAGAAGAAAATGTAAAGATAATGTTTACTGGACAGAAAATCATGTCTTCTTGTAGTTCATCTCTTTTCAACATGGAGGGCTGTAAATGGTCAAAGCTTACAGCCTGAGATCAGAGGGGACTGAACTACCAGCAGAAAACCAAGTTGATACTTACTGAGCAGGGGCTGAAGACAAGGATCAGTGGTTAAGATCACTCCCTGCTCTTCCATAAGACCCGAGTCTGAATCAAATGGCTCACAGCTGCCTGGAACACCAGCTCCAAGGAATCATCAGCCTTGAAGGAGACACACATGTACTATGTGTGTACATGTACATAGTACATGTACTATGTACAACACACACACACACACATAGAAATAAATGATAAATGTTTTTAGATAGAAAGGAAAAAAAGGAAGGAAAGAAGGAAAAAAGGAAGGAAAGAAGAAAGGAACAGAGGGAGGGAGGGAGGCAGGGAGGGAGGGAGGCAGGGAGGGAGGGAGGCAGGGACATCCGGATTAAGGTGTCATTAAACACATGCCCGTACATGCATGTACACGCACGCACACATGGGGCACATAGGTTTCAGAAAGATGAGCTAATCTGAACCGTTCTAGGTGTCTTACTTGTTGAGATGTCTTTAAGCTCCAGAGATCGGATTCTATTTGTAAAAATCAGGTTAGAAACTTTGGATTCCTAGCCCTTTCTAAAGTCGCGACGATGGTGTGGTCATAAGATTTTGGAACTTCCTGCTGGCTGGAGAGATAGCTCAGCAGTTAAGATCACTTGCTACTCTTGCAGAGGACCAAGGTTTGATTCCAGCATAGACTCACAACCATGTGTGATTCCAGTCTCAGACTCTGATACCCTCTTCTGGCTCCTCGGGCACTGCATGCACATGATGCACAGATACATATACTCAGGCAAAGCACCCATACATACAACTATTTTCTTAAAATTCTCAAATTTTTAAAAGAAAAATATATTATAACAATAGTCAAATCTTTCTTTCTATACCATTTTCCATCTCATATTTCCCTTCTTATCACAAAACGACAGAGTGACTATGGACATTTGGGAGAACATGGCTAATGGTAGGTTTATTTAAAGATTTGTTCTTCGTGAAATGCCAGGCAGCTTTGCAGTGAATTCTGCATATTGCCAGTTTTCTTTGTACCAAAATGACTTCCAGAAAATGCCTCTCCTCCAAGCTGCTCTATCCACAATATCATCTTGTAAGATAAGGGCAGAACCAAATGAAAAGAGAATGTGGTACCCAGCATTAGAAGAGTTTAACCAGAGGAGGAAACAAAGACTCAACATAAACAAAACCAGAAGCAAGGCAGTGGGGAAACTCACAGCCTTTTAGTGAAGCAGAAGTAAGTTTAGGAAGACTCGTCTGATACTGCAATGCCTAGACATTTGCAGGGCTGAGCCCTAATGCGTGGAGCTGAAAGAAACACATCAAGCATCAATATTCTGTGCAGCCATGCTAAAAGGAAAAGCTAAATTACCTGTTGTCTCTTGGAATGCAGTGCATCACCAGAGCTGCAGAAAGAGATGATTAAAGGACTTGAAGCCAAAGTATAGGGACAACACGTGACAGCATGTTCTCACCTGCTTCAACGCTGGCGCAGTTCAACGGCACTTTTAAACGTGTGATTCCTTGAGCTTTTATTTTAAGAAATACTATCTTCCCATATAAGTTTACATTTTATTTTCTAGGAGCACTAGGCTCTGCCGGTCGGCCTCTGTCCATCTCAGTGTTTTCTTACTGGATGTCTTCAAAGCAAGTAGATGCTCCCTTCCACTTTATACACTCTTTCCTTCCCTCTCCATGGGATGCCGTTCCCATAGAAATGTACTGCCGTCACTCCCACATCTCATGAAGGTATCTGCTCAGACATCTCCACCCTCAGGAATTCTTCCGGGAAATTCCTATATTCCTAGACTCTCATTCATTCCACCCCACCTTGTCCTTTATCCACTGTACTTTGAGCAAGAATATGACATCCATGGGGCTCTCCCTCACCACCATCCATGCTCCTTTAAGACATCTTTTGTTCATCTGCATCATTGAGAGCAAGGCCTGGATGTAATGGGTCTTCAATACTCATAGGTTAAATGATAAATTCCTCTGTAATAGACGTTTTGCTTTGCCTGGTTTCACTACATATGGTCAACAATGGCCTGAAAACATTGAACAGAAATTTCAGGAAATAAGCAATGCCCGGATTTTAAATTGTTCAGATGGACATAATGAAGTCTTTCAAGACCCTGCTCCATCTATCCAGTCTATGAATCATCCCTTTGATGTATAAAACACATAAGTGCTCATCTACACTACATGGAGTAAGCCATCCTGGTAATGAGGCGCGCTGAGTAGCATAGTGCCCATAGTTGGGGCTAAGGGCTATTTGCTATTTCAGATTTCCACTTAGCTATCCAGAGAAAGACTATTGTGTGCTGTGTACAATACAACCCATATGGAGATGTTTATATATCTAGCTTCTCATTTGTGCCCAAACACGCTGTAGAGTTAACAATCTGCCTAGGAGGGATTGTCTGGACTTGGCCATGGGAATCCAAAACAACAGGAGAACCCAGCAATCATACATGCCTGTCGTTTAAATGCCTTTGCCTACTGGGTTGACTGTTTTGCTCTGGTGTTGTGGAATTTTTGTTTTCAATTTTGACCACAGGTAATTTCAACAATTATACTTATCTTTCTCAAAGACACACTAGGTTTTGCGGGGGAAGGGGAATTCTAGTATTTTTTTTTTTTTTAACCTGGGCAATGTTTCAAACCGAAGAGCCGCTGTCCTGGCGAATATTGCCTCTCCCACAAAGAAAATCAGAAAGAAATGACTGCAGCTACATCCCACCGAAATGTTGGAAGGGCATTGTGATTCCTGAGACAGCAGCCTCCATCCAAGCAGGCCTGCCCTGCTTGCTAAACCAGAACCCCTGAAGCTCAGTGCTGGCAACTAGAGGAAGAAGTTGCTGCGCTCCAGATACTGATGATTTAAATGTCCCGTTCATCCTTCAGCCGGAGTCCTGTAGGACTCAGCACTGGGGTGTGTGGACTTCTAACATGGATGACTGGAAATCCTGTCTTAAAAGTAACAGACCCTTGAAAGAAGAGGCAACGGCGGAGGGAGAGCTGTGTCTCTCCTGTGTCCACACTGCCACCTCGTGTTCGAAACGCAGAAAGGAACCGCAAATCGGCGGTATCCCAAAGAAGGGGCTTAGAAATGCTGTCGCTGAAGTGCGTGCTCCTTGATACTGACTTTCGAAAATTCTATCCCTCTCTCATCTCAGCAGCTGAATGTTTTACAAGATAGGTGAATTCACTGCCCTTCAGCAACAAGCGGTTCAGGATGAAAGCACTAATACTCATTTAATTTGTATTTACAAGTAAGAAAATTGAGGCACATGAAGGAAACCTAAGTCAGAGGAAGCCTCTAAGCCTCAGATGGGGCGACTCAAGACCCCAGTCTTAGCTCTCAGCCTGGTGTCTTTCTGACGTGATTTTTTTTTCAAAAAAAAAAAATGTGCGTGAGACACATTTGCGGAACAGAGTGTTCCTCATGGGGAAAAATAATAAAATTGAGGCAAGTCTACTTGGGTTGTCAGGAATTTTTCACATGGAGGCTAGAGTATCAGAGCTCAAGCCTCAGAACCAGGGCTTACCGTAAATAACTAAGCACCTAGTTCACTTGTTGGCTGATTCCCCAACACGTGTGAACGCCCTCCAGTGCAGTTCCCTAAGCAGAGCCTTCAAAGGGACTTAGGTTAAAAAGATGCCAGGCATTTAGCCCCACACCTATAATTCCAACACTATTGTAGTTTAGGCAAGAGAAGCTGAATTCCCGGCAACCTGAACGACAATAGAAATCCTCTCTTAAAATAAGGAAAAAGAAAAAAAACAAAACAAAACAAAATTGTAAGATGGGAAAACCACAAAATAGGGTGAAAGTATGTTGTTACCTGAGATGCCTTTACCGGTTCACTTTACTTCCAGTCTGTGTTTTGCCAGAAGCACTTGTAAATCCCATTTTTAATAATGTAGTTCAATTGCTTAGTGAAAAAAGCATATAATTCCCAATATACACATTTAATGTATTCTTTGCAAGCAACTATATATATATAATTATATATATGTGTGTGTGTATATATATAATTAAAGTAAGCTAAACATGGAAATATAAAGGGGAAAATTAAAGCAACTTTCTAAATCTGTGTGTGTTTGAGTGGCAGAGACATGCATGTGCCACCACACATTTGGAGAGCTTACACACTTGTGAGCTTGTGGGTCCTCAGAATCTGCTTTGTTTGTAACAGGGTCTTTTGTGCTGTCGGCAAGCACACACCAGGTTACATGGCTCCCAAGCTTCCTGGATTCTCCTGTCTCTGCCTCTTCCCACCACAGGAGGGCTAAGATTATAGGCATAGAGGCCCTGCCACATGCAGCAATTGTGTGGCTTCTAGGGAATCCAAACTCTGGCCCTCCGCTGCCTGCACAGCAAGTGAAAATCGGCATTTTCCGCCCAGCCAAATCTATAGCCTTTGAAAACCTTTTCAAAAGTATTGGTTGAAGATGAGAATTGTTACCTGCGAAACATTAGTTTCCTCCTAAAAACACGCCTTAACAATGGAAACGTTTTAACCATGAAATTTCAAAAGGGCCTACGCTTTTTCTCAAATAGGAATTTTTCACTCGTTTTTAAATTGGTCTTTACCTTGCAAAGAAATGATAAGTTTACTTACTTTCAGTTCATGCTAGAAAACAGAACAGCCCACTCATCGGGGAGCTGGATCAATAGCTTTAAAATGCTTTTTGTCCAAGAAAAAAAAAATGAACATTGACTTTAGCTATTGCCAAAGGAAATCATGAAAACAAAGCCTCCAGACATATATTAAGGAAAAGCATGGCCATTCCCTATCTCCCTATAAAGTGTCATTCTACTCGAGGAGGATCTGGAAAACAGGATTTTTTTTTTTCTTGGCTTTCTTCATGTGTTTCAGGGTTTTGCCTGCAAGGGGAGGCTACAGGCAGATGGCAAGATATGGCAATGGGCTTGAAGCTAAGACTAAGTGAAGGTACCACTGCTAACCCTGGACTTGAATCATTCCCACTAAACACCTTTGGGGATTTCTGGCTTAAATTTCATTGGTGATTGTTGGGGTACATGGACGCCCAGACCCTGAACTTCCTGTGATCCCCTTGCCTGCTGGAGTAAACAACGTATGCTTGTGAGCAAAACAACTTGTTTTCCTGTGCTTGCAGCTGCTCTGAGCACGAGACCCTCAGGAGTTCCTGATGGCAGGGGAGTGGTTTCTGGTGGCTTGCAGCTGAAGAATCCAGAGAGCTTGGGTGTGGCTATTGGTCAGGGAAGGCACTATATAAGCTGTCCTGGAACACAATAAAGTGAGCATTCTTGGGGAATTCAAGGATGACCCGTGTCTCTGTGTGTTTGTGTATTTTAATCTCTAGCCCCTTGACCTGCTCACGAACTGTACCGTACCACGAATAGTGTGTAGAACAGGCATAGTGTGTTAACAAGTGGAGGTCCCCAGCGAGGTTGTGTTAATGATAAAACCTAAAGTAAATGAAGCAATGCTAGTAGAATGGTAACTTTATTCTTAAAAAAAATCTTACTCCAAAATAATGATTCCATCTAAAGAGAGAGTTGCATGGTTTTGTAAATTATTTTTAATAGGGAAGTGTAGTGGCATTTTGATTGTATTTTAATCTGAAGATCTGAGTGTGAAACAGCCCCACTGGTCAGCCTTACAGACCAGGTTATGGTAACACACACCTTTAATCCCAGTAGTCACACTAGTTGCCATAGAAATCAGGCGGTGCAAACCTTTAATCCCAGCCCCAGATAGGAATATAAAATGGGAAGAGACAGCTCACAAACACAGCCTCATTCTGAGATTCTTGGAGGCAGGATCGCCATTTCAGACTGAGGTTGAGGTAAGAGCCATAGGCTGTTTTGCTTTTCGGATCTTCAGGTTGAACCCCAATTTCTCTCTCTGAGTTATTAATTGTGCTTTAGGGAAGGAATCCAGTGTTGTGTGCCTGGACATCTAGAATGTTCTCCTTTTGGTGGGCTCAGAAGGTAGTCATTTTTCTATTCATCACTGGCACATAATTTGGCAAACTGGACAAATTCAGAAGAGATGGAGTTGCCTACACTGTAAAGAAGACTTCCTGCGCTGTTATTAGCTTTCACGGTTGTTGCCTCTCCAGTCATATTCACTGGTCGAGGACTCGCCATGGTCTTTCCAATGTGGAACTACAGCCATCTCGATCTGCACAAGAACACCAAGGATGCTGGCCTACCATTTGCTGCGACATAAGGAATCCTTCAGAGAGTGTGCCACAAACCTGCACTTACACTTACTATGTGACATCCCATCCAGAGAGGATTATGCTGTGGACTTTGCAATGCACTGAGAAAACAAGATTTTTTTTTCTTGGCTTTCTTCATGTGTTTCAGGGTTTTGCCTGCAAGGGGAGGCTACAGGCAGATGGCAAGGCATGGCAATGGGCTTGAAGCTAAGACTAAGTGAAGGTACCACTGCAAACCCTGGACTTGAATCATTCCCACTCAGGCCTTGAGATGCCGCATGTTGGCCCTGCACAGGTGACAACTGGGACTGTAAAATCAAGTATTATGTCAGTTACCCCCCTATGAGACATTGGGAAATCTTAAATTCATTTCAAACATGAAAACACATGTAAAATCAGTGTTTTAATATTTAAACAACCATTGCATACCTTCCTGAAGACGGAATATCTCATGCTTCATTCTGTATCCTCAATTTGTATTCTACTACCAGAGCAGGTAAATTATAGTTCAGTAAAACAGACATCCCCGGGGTCAGGGAAAGGACTACTGCCCACTGAAAATCAAGTCTACTAAGATCATAGGTGCTGTTTCATTATCTTTAGGATATCAGCAAATATTTATAAATATGACTCCATAAACACTAGTATTTATCGTGTGTGCTCACGCTAATGTATTCCCCTTAAAGAAACAGAGCTGGGGGGGAAATATATTAGTTCATGATTTTAACTGGCAAATATCGAAGCAGCTACAGTATGCTGAATAATATCCCCCAAAGAAGTCATCCACCTAAGCTGTGGAATCCATAAATATGTTACTTCCTACAGTCGAGGCATGACTAAGGAGCTAGGCAGAGAGACACGCTCCTGGGTACCAAGTAGGACTGTTGTCACAAAGATTGCAGGGTAGGACCAAGGGGTGGAAGCTGAAGCTGACCATGGCTAGAGTGTATGGCGCACACCTGCCACCATGCTTCTAATGGGACATGGACACCCCCCCCCCCGCCTTTGGAGGGCACCATGAAGCCTCATCAGGTAGAAAGCCCAGGAGGACACTAGGAGACCCTGTGAACACCGTCCCAGAAATCACCGCTGGACCATGAGAACACACCCAGAGCTCAAGGGCTGCCCATGGTTAAGAAGAAGTAGAATACTTGTAGGAGTGATTTTAACCTGAAAAAATTGCAAGGAATAGACAAAATTATATTTGGAAATCTCCCTTTCAGAGAAAACAGATTCAGACAGATACCAAGTTCAGCCACAGAGGAGGGAAAGTAGTTAAATGTCCACACCTGTCCTTAATAGTGTGAAAATGTAATGAGCTATCCTATTTCGAACAGTCCTGGCATTTAGAGAGTCCTCGGTACTCCCTGACGTCAGCTCCATGAGCCTACTTTCATCACGTTCCTGAGACAAGGACATTCTAATGCCTGCCACTGACCTGAATTTCAAGCAGCCTCGGATGGGGCGTTACACATCTAAGACATCCTAAATTGTGTCGTAAGTGAGAAGATCTTTCGGTGACTCAAGGGCTTGAACTGGAAATCCCTTAGACCAACTCGGGAGGGCCTTTCCTGGCTGCTGTACAGCAGATCGAAGACGCAAATGAGCGTCTAAGAATAGTAAGAGAAAGTCTGTTTGAAATTGAAACTGGCAGATTAACCAGCATCTCACAGGTAGACCTATAACACAAAAATCTTTTAGAGCTAATAAAGAGCTTCACCACTTTTTAAAAAAGATCACACAAAAATATGTCATTTTGTCATCTCAATAGGCCTCTACTGTGAAAGTTTTCAGTAAATTCTATTTCTATTCTAATCGACTTTCAGTAGAAAGGAATTGGGATAATCCTCTGCAGAAATAAGTTGTGAGAAATAAATACCCATAAAGTACGTTAAGGATCTTGAAAACGTAAGCATCACAGAGCTCCATCAAGTTGGAGAGGAGAATAAGACTTAACCAGGTCACCAAACCTTATGAGATTAGACTTTAACTGTAAAAGATGAATTCTCAATCAATGTTTTGCTGTCCTGAAGTGTATATAAAAATCTTGAAGATGAAATGGTTTTTCATGCATTTTAGACCAAGTATTTGCAAAGTACCCAGGACCCTAGTTTTCACCCTGCTGTCACATGAGTCAGGCTTTCTAATTGCTAAAACACATCATTTTTACTATTTTTAAGATTTATTATATATACAACATTCTGCCTCCATGTATGCCCGCACACCAGAGGAGGGCTCCAGGTATCATTACAGATGGTTGTGAGCCACCATGTGGTTGCTGGGAACTGAACTCAGGACCTCTGGAAGAGCAGCCAGTGCTCTTAACCGCTGAGCCATCTCTCCAGCCCAAAACACATCATTTTTGACTAACGCCACCTCCACATGTGATCTTTGTCCTGTCTCCTTTTCTCTATATGTTGGTTCTTAAGAAGCCCCCTGAAATCACGGCAAGGTATTCTGAGCATTCATAAATCCAGTTATAATAACCTGCAGGGTTGACTCCCCAACACCTATTCCAGCATAACCTCCTGGATGAATAACATGGTGACATGCTGTCCCAACAGACTGCAAGGGAAGGAGTCCTGATGGGCATGAGTGTAAGACCATGCTTGGCTCAAAATAAGCAAATGACTCAAGCTCTATCCACAACTGGGGTATTTTGATGAAGTGTAATGAGAAGTCCTCCTACACAGCAGAGAGAATTAGAAAAGTTGGTCTCTTTTCAATAGGCAAGGAAGTTCAAGGCTTGTCAACTTCCATAGTATCAATTAAATGATCAGGATCAGCCTACATAGTGGATAGTCAAATAGCCAGAAATGAATGAGAAGTTCTTCTACCATTATTGAACTGTTAGATAAATCAAACTTCTTGATTACTTGTCGGGTCAGGAAATTAATTTCTTCATATTCACGTAGACTTGAGCACATAAATATAACAGACATGATGAATATCACTTCCTCCTGCTGCTTACGCCCAATCATTTATTTCCAGCTAACTATAAATACTACTACGTATTTGTCTATGCTGTCCCAAACAGAATTTGTCTCCTCTCTCAATAAGAACTGCTCTCTAAATTTCCTTTTCTCTAGGCCTATGGGTCCCAGGTGGGCTGGGTCCTCTTCATCTACCTAAGAGGACACAATTGTCTTTTATTCATTGCTTACTGTCTACCTACTATGGCATCATTCTTTCTGGGTTTTGTTTTTGGAGATAGGGTTTCTCTATGTAGCTCTGACTATTCTGGAATTCACTCTGTGGACCAGGCTAGTCTGTGTCTGCCCCCGAGTGCTGGAATTAAAGGCATATATCACCACAGTTCTAAATACTGGTGATGCAATCAAAACCAGAGAATCCCCTGACCCCATAGAACTTGCGTTCTTCTGAGGTCCAAAAAGAATTAGCAAATGAGAACAAAACTAGAGTTATCACAGGTTAAAGTCATAAAGCTGCCTCAGAGAATGACCACAGTTGGTCACCAAAACTCCTGTGAGATGCCATTTGGCAAAACACCCAAAATTAAGATAAGCCAGCTGAGTTGATCTCCTCCCTGAAAAGCGCTTCTGGAAACCTTGCTGTCCCAGGACATTTTTAATCTGGTATTTGTAAAACCATAAGACAATATTTCTCAAAGTATTTTTAGCAGTTGTGTGCTAATTATACAGATTTACAGAATACAGGTGTAACTATATATATACATATATATACATACATATATATACATATATATGTATGTATATATATATTGAACCAGGCACTGTGATTATTTTTATCTCCTTGAGACGTCACTTCCTTGTGATGTTTCAAACTCCTCTTTTTTGTTCTCTATAAAGTATGTACTAAAATTGTTTTAAACTAAGTATCCTACTGGTCTGAAGAATACTGGAAACAGCTCTCTCTCCCTCCCTCCCCCTCCCTCCCCCCCCTCTCCTCTCTCTCTCGGTACCGTGACAAATAGCTACCACTTCCTGATACATTACCCCACAGACCAGAGCTGCTCATGTGTCCATTCCTCTGCGGAACAGACCAGACGATGGATGTAAGCTTTGGGAGGAGATACAAAAGAGAGAAAACAAGTCTGCCACTAAGGCATCTCTACACCCTTAGTGAGCACAGTTCTCAGCATCTCACACGCTGCTCTCACAGCCCGGGTCTCCTTTATGGACTGACTGAATGAAGATGTGCAGATATGCATTTCAGAACTCACAAGCTGTTTTTTTTTTTAAGAAATAATCTGAAAATTGCTTTCTTGCCTCTACACATGTATTTGTGCAGATTGGTTTTTAAGGCTATACTCAGCGGCAAGAACTTGGACTTGTATGTGCATGCCTTTTAAAACCTCTTGCAAGGAAGGATGTAAAAGAGCTATTAAAAACAAAGTAAAATCCCAACAATAACACACTATTAGACACGCCTTTTAACTGTACCCATCATGGAAATTCAGACAGTTCCAGTTTTGGCACTGGGAGATTAGACTTCACTCTGACATTGAGGGAGATTTCAAGAAAAATACTAAGATTAAATTCTTAAACAGAAAAAAAAAATTAGTTTTCATGCTGCTTTCCTTCATTTAGTTCCAAAGAAGGCTCACGCTTTAATATATATACGGAGTAGAAACTTCTCTGAAAGGTCTTAGTTATATAGGTGCAAGAAATCAACTCTTGTAACTCTTGCCCACTTCTGCCCTTAAATGGAGGCATAGTACGCCCTAGTTTCTTTAGAGCAGACTGAATGTTAGAGAATGCCACTCAGACATGCTCTGCATGAATCTTGATGATTCTGCAACCTTATCTTTTGGAGTCACTTGTCCACAGACTGCATGCAACCCACACAGACGACAAAGAAATCCTACCTTTATAAGCCAGTCATGTAACTCAGAAATTGTCCAAACACAGAAAAAAACAGGGAGGGAGGGAGGTGGGGGAGGGAGGGAGGGAGGGAGGGAGGGAGAGAGGAACAAGTGTTATGGAGAATGTGGGTGAAAGGGAACTATTATGTTCTTCTGTAATGTCAGTTGAGATGCAAATTAGTCAGCCACTAGGGAAATCAGTATGGAGGCTCCTTACTCCTTAGAGAACTGAGACTAGAACTATACCACGGGACTCAACTGGTCCACTCCTGAGTTTATATCCAAAAGACATTCTAAGAAGATTCTTGCACATCGATTTTTACTGTAAGTGTGTTCAGAATGGCCAAGTTACAGAACCAGCCTAGGTGTCCACCAACTGAAGAATGAACAAAGAAAATGTGGCATACATACACAATGCAGTTTTGACTATAAAGAAAAACTAACATCATCTTAAGATAATGAACACAGGGGAAACTTAGGTAGCAAACATGCCTGCTGCCAAACCTGATGATCTGAGTTTGATTCCTGGAGCCTACATAGTGGAAGGAGAGGACCAGCTCCTGCGTGTGGTCCTCTGATCACACACACTGTGGCGCTCTCCCCCCACCACACACACACACACACACACACACACACTAAATGTAAAAGAAGATAGCTATAAATGGAAACCATCCTAGTAAAGTAAAATAACTCAAGGCCACATGTTTTCTCTCATTTGTGGATGCTATATTTTATATGCAAACAAAATCATTATAAATGACATGAAAGTAGAGGTTCTCCTGTCTGGGAAAAGGAGGGGATATTGGAGGGTGAACAACCAAAGTATGTGATGTACCCTAATAAAGATACCTTCATGAAACCCATGCCTATGTATAATAAATAAACACCAATAAAAAAGAACAGAAAAGAAACAGAGGCCTAGGAGGTGTCATTAGCAGTAGGATGCTTGAGTGGCATACCTGAAAAGGAGAGGAGAGAAGAAATGATTTTAAGAACATGAGCAGCACACAGTGGTAGCTAAGGATGCAGGATAAACATCTGTGTGCAGAATGAGTTCAAGGGCCGCTGTTCTTCACTGGGGTTTGGAGTTGGCTGCAAGCTACATTCTAAATGCTATGGAGGCATTTGGAAAAATTTCCTGAATAGGTACATATTACTTTAATAACTGGAAATAAAAATAATTGCTCAGCAACAAAAAATAACCCTGGAACTAATTTTTAATTTTCTCTCATATTAATACTTAACTACATATTTTAAGCCTTTTCTGATATACCACCTCTCATTTTATTTCCATTTTTACAAAGAATCCAAGTGTCCTTATATTTTTTACACAAATCACACTAAAGTTCTATATCACTTGTTTTTGATCTAGTTTTCTTTTCAAAAGTACTACTTTTGCTCTAGTTACTTTTCAAACTCCCTAGAGGACAAAAATAATGATTTTTAAAATCTGATCCAACAGTTCACAACTTATATATATTACCACAAAAAATTATTCAAACTTATAACATCTGAAATAAAATTTATGATTGAAATTAAACTTTTTCTGTAGAATTATCATGGCTGTAGAAATAGTTGAACAGAAATACAAATACCAAAATATGTCAAGCTATTCACATGATAGAAAGATAGATAGATGGATAGATAGATAGATAGATAGATAGATGCAATTTATGATATGTCAATTACACCTTAGTAAAGATACATAAAATGAGATATCAAGAAGGTCCACATATTGAACTATAGAGTTCAAGCACTGGAAAAGGGAACTGAGCACCAACACGGGAGGCAAGAGTTCTTGTTGCTCTTTTAGAACCCGAATTCAGCCCCCAAGACCCACGCTGGATATCTCACACCCTCCTCTGGCCTCCACAGACACCCACATGCTTGTGATACAGAGAGGGGGGCACATAGTTTTTACTTAAAAAAAAGACCCAAACTCATTAAATAAGTAAATTAATAATTCAATAAATAATTGTTTTAAAAAAAAGAGCCACTCCTTAAACGCATCACCAATTTTATTTACAAAGGCAACTGAACAGAAAAGCTCACTAGTGTCTTGAAAAACTTCCTGGTGCAAACCATGGTTATTTTTCATTGCTGGAAATAAACAGCTTCCTATTCTATTTGCTCAGCAACAACAGTCCTTGTAAGGAAAATAGAATGCCCTCTTCAAGCAAATAAAACATTCCATGAACAAAATTATTTCTCAATTGGATTATTTCTGTGTAAAGAAAGCCACAAAAAGCAAATTTATGGGTGGATTTAAATGAAAATTTTTCATATAGTTTCACATTAACTTAGAATACATTACAATAAACAGTAAACAATTACATATTTATATTAACTATTTCAAATAACGTTTCAGAACTTAATAAAAAATAAAATGCCCTCTTCAAAACACCACAAAAGGGTCAAACTGGATCACCATCGGCCTCAAAAGTATTTTTTTTTAAGTTCTTGGGGTTTTTTTCCACTTGTGCTTTTAGGATACTGAGTTCAAAGGCAAATACTGCACTTCCCCCCACACAGACAAAATTACCATCTTATAAATAAACAGCAAAAATACAAGTCCTACCAACACTACAGTGTTCCTATGTCATCTAATGAGGCAAAGGTTCTTCTGGTTTTTTTTTTAAAAAAAAAAGGGGGGGGGAGGGACATACAAGACATATTTATAGTTCTGCATCAGTGGCAACCGCCTCTTCTTCTATCTGCAACAGTGCTTTCGAATGGAGGCTTACATCACATGGCGGTTGGCCGTCCAGCTGATCAGGCAGGGAGAGAAGAGAGAAAGGTGCTCAGACTCAAAACATGTGAATATCAGCACATGGGATACATAGCAGTTGTCACTCAGAGGGGCCCAATGAGGTAGACAGAGGTGCCTGTCACTCAGTATTAGGATAAAGATAGGCAGAATGCAGCCTCTTGGGTCTAGAACTCTAACTTGCAAAACAGAGTAAAAACTAGCTGCTGAATCAGAAAACAAAAGGCCTGCAACTCTCTATTATTTGTACTGAAGGAGAGAAATGGCGTGGGCAATAGCTCCAAAAATCAGTGATATTTGGCTTTGGATTTAAAAGAGAAAAATGCACACACATACACACCACCACCCCAGATCCCATGCCCAGCCTTGATATTCTCCCAACTTCAGGGTCAATATCCAAGAGAGGCCTGGACAGCCAGTAGATAAGGCTCAGAAGCCATTGACAGATAAAAGAGAGTTGATCAGTTCAAATCATTTCCAAACACGCTTCATATAAGGGGCCATATAAATACCTCCGAGTTCAAAAGCAATAGGTTTGTAGGTACCACTTGTAACACCCTTTCACAAGGAAGAAACATGTTACCATCGTCAAGGTTCAAAATGATACACAGCAATAACTGTTGTCTTGCTGAAGCTATAACAATACACAACCAAGTTATGCTACCCTATACTTCACAAGGCTCAAACACATACTTAGAAAGGAAGTAGCATTTAAATTGTTTTTAATTCAATGACACTGAAACTCCATATAAACAGAATTAAGGCTCTCTTCTTCAAAAATGTATGGATATATGGCTACATATTATCATAAAGCAGAAAGTGATACTCTTAGGTTCAATCATTTTCAGAGTTGATTATAAGTCACATAATAAGCTCTTGTCATCAGATAATGGAAATGAGCTGACGAGAGCTGAGGCATTAATCAGAAAGCAGACTTCTCTTAACCCCTATTCTCAGCCCAGGAGTCATTAGAAGTTTCTTTTGGATCTTTGCAAACCAGAGACAATGTCCTGATTTCTGGTACAAGCCCCCTCAATTCCTCCAACCCACAATCTCCTCCTAGGTGGTTCGGATTCACTACATCCCTTCTTTGAATGGGACAGACTATGACCCCTGAGACCCACGATCCTATGGTAGTGAACCTGAGGAAGAGGTGGCTGCAGGCTCAGGAAAAGGCATAGGAGCCCGTGGTCTCCTCAAAAGACAAGAAATTTTCTCTCTGATTTGCTCTCTTACATTTGAATCGGAGATAGCAGTCATTGCAGTAGAGTTGGTTGCTTCGGATTCTGACTTCAGCTCCTGAGGAGGAACCTCCGAGGTCACGTTCGCAGGAGACACACTGACAGACCAAAGAGAACGTACAATTAGACAAGTCCAGAAAGCCTTCTGTACTCTTAGATGAGAGAAACATGGGGTAAAGAGACAGAGAAATGTGGCAAGAGGAATGTAAAAGGCAGCTCCTAAACTCATGGGTATATTATAACAAAGCAAAGCTAGGGAAGGCCAAAAGACAATTAGTGGATTAGAATCAAGCTTTCCAGATTAGACACTAAGAATTCATAAAGCTAAATTTAATAACCAAGATGATCATTCTACATATACTGGAGGTGGAGAAATAAACAATTTGCTGATTGGCTTAAAGAAATTTAGTCTTCATTACTCCAAAGAAATAAAGGCTAACTCACCACCATGTAAGAACAAGAGAAAAGTAGAATTAGGGTTTCTGACATTCTAGTCTAGCTGCTCCCAGCGTCCCTGGAGCACTGAAAGAGCAAGCATTCACGGGGTGCCTTGTGTCAAGGCTAGGGTGTTCTCTCTTTCCTCTCTATCTCTCTCTCTCTCTCTCTCTCTCTCTCTCTGTGTGTGTGTATGCGTGTATGTGCACACAAACATTATTTTGACTCATTCTGCTCTACATGGATTTATATATACAAATTTATATGCTTATGCTTAAGCAAGCTGTTAACTTTGGAACTCCAGTATCAAAACTAGGGAAGCCTCTCTATTTCTGTGGCCCAATGAAAGTTCAAGGATTAAACTGATGTGTTCAGCAGCAGATAGTGTAAAACCAAGAGTTACAGCCTGAACCCTTCCCTATATATAGGAACACTATCAGGTATAAGCAGGCTATGCAACTGTAAAAATATTTACCAGTTGTTTTCCTTCCAGACACTATTAAAAGCTATCCATTAGACACTGATAACTGCATGTCTCTATGCTAATAACACTGGTAAATTAAATTTTAAGTCTACACATGGCAGCATGCTAGAGAACACACTATGTATCATTAATTTTATTTACAGGATCCTAAGCAGATTAGAGCTACAAAAAGCACAGGACTTGCAGACTGACTTTTATAAGAAGATTCAAGGTTTGACAACCCAGTAGTAGCAAGCAATTTGTGACTCCTGATGCAGCACAGACTGACAAATAACAGCGCCAAGCTTATTAGTGGCACAACCACAACCCAGCGGCTCACAGAAGCCATGCGCTCTCCAAGCAAAGCATCGCGGCCGGCAAGCTCTTCGTCTCACGCTCACCTTAAAACAATGTAAATGATAACAAAGACCCAGGGTCTCGATGATCATAGCGGCTCCTTTGCCCAGAATGTTATTACAGTAGGAACACACACGCTTCCCACTCACTGACCTAGATGTGGAACAAGAATGGAAGGGAGGCTTTCACCTGTGCTTGGCAAGGTTGGCATTTAAAGTCACACTGTTATTGGCAGAAATGGTAACAGCTGAAGAAAGGCTCTTTACATCTGTGGGAGCAAGACTTTGAGCAGCCAACTAAATAAAGCTTGTCTTCATTATACCTTCAACTGTCATGAAGGCTCTAGGGACCTTGAAGCCTGTTCACCTAAAGGAACAATTTCAATGTGACTGGTCCACTTGGGACTTTGTAACCATTCCCCTGAGATCACATATGGACCCCATCAGTATCTCCAATCTGCTACATCTTCTTGCTCTTTCAGTTGCCTTATATATGAAATTCCACTTAAAGCATTCCACTCCCAGGTCCATCCGGATTCTGTAATTTGCCTCCTCTACTTTTCAAACTTCTTTTTCAATTTTCTGGTTAGAAACAGGAACACTTTCTTGAGTGCACTTCTGTTGAGAATGAAGTCAACATAGCTCAAGAGCTGCCAATGAGTCGGGGATGGAGATTCCTTCCCACTTCACTTTCAGACCTAAAAGGACTGGTCTCTCCTAGTGCTAAAGAGACAGGACCTTCATCTTTACTTTCTCATCCCTGCAGAAGGAATACAACACCACAAGGCCACTGGGAGTGCAGGGAGTCATGGCTATTGAGAGGCAGGTGTGACGAGAACAATCTGCTGGCCAAAGACTCTCCCTGGACAGAGAAGCCCACGACCTGTCCCTAGCTCTCCCCTGCCCTATTCTCACATATGGGGCTACAGAGGAAGAATAAGTGAATGGTGGATCCTCTCTTCTGAAAACTCCCATCTATCACCAAAAAAAAAAAAAAAACCTGACCACAATACCCTTTTCCTTTAATTCAACTCTCTAGATCTGGATAATTATAACTATTTTGATTTGAGATATCTATTCTTATCTAAGTCTATTAACAGTTCAAAATATTCAAATATGAATAGATTTCTACCTTACTCATTATGTTTATGATGGAATTTAAAACTCTCTTGGAATGAGAATAAAGGACTGACTCATGGGAACGCTGTGATGATCTAAAAACACAAACCACATTGACATCAGGGCTTCACCCCCTGGCCCGGGGCAAGGGGCCATTCAAGTTTTTCCCTAACTTTCACCCCTTCCCCAGAACATAGGAACTGCGGAAGGCAAGGAATGAAGACTGAGCAAACTGGTGGCAGATCAGGTCACAGATGAAGCGACCCAAGACTCTAGAAGCAAGATGAAACCTACAGGATTTTTTTTTAATCCAGTTTATTCAAACTGTCCAGGCTATGAAGCCTATTTATCACACCCCATTCCAATGAGTTTCTATTAGAGTACCATTAAAAGTCAGACGCTTCATAGCACTGATTGTGCTCATAAATATGAAAGCATCCGTGAGCCACTGTGTCCTTTGTGGATGCCACAGGGTGATCTATTCAGAGAAATCTTCCAGCTTAGACACTGACCAAAAGCACAGGCAACAGAGAGCCTGGCGACATGCAGACATGTTCAAAGTCTCAAATGCCTTTCCCAGACATCGGTAGACACTAGGCAGGCAGCAGACAGAGGCAGAAGAAAGCCTTCTCAATTGCTTTGATACAAGAACACCAAATTCATGCACTCAAAAGTTTTTCTTCTTCACTGGATAATTTAGGGAACATTTCAACGAAGAAACATACGTGAAATTAAGACAAGGGGACAAAGGAAAGGCCTCACCTGTTGCGGAGCTGCGAGCCCGACTGTGACACGGAAGGGGAACAGCTGCGTGGGGTAGGAGACCCTGGGGGGGCAGGGCCTGGGGTGATGGTCTTCACAGAGCCAGCTGGAGGTGGTACCGCAGAGGATGGGTTCCTCATGTAGGCACGGTTTGATGTGGACAACAGCTGTGGAGGCGGGCGACTGAAGTCTTGGACGGAGGAGGAGGCATAGACTCCTGCAGGTTGGCTGTGCCATGGGGACTGCCTCCAGGAACCGGGCCGCTGGGAGTCCAGATTGTCTAGGGACTCCCCTCTGAAACACAGGAAGAAGTCACAGGGCTAACATCAGCCGTCGGATGTACTGGACCATTGGGGGTCAATATAAGACCCATTTTATGTATTTCCTAGACTATGAGTCATCTGAATCCAGTTACATATATGATTACTTTTAATAATAAAACTGTTCTGCATCAGTGGTACTGTGCCATTTCACTCTTCAATAACTTTCTTTGGCAGGGTGCTTAGACCAAAGACCAAGAATCAAACTGGCAAAAAAAAAAAAAAAAAATCATTTAAATAAAAGTGAATACTAGAATGGTAACCAGCCATCCCTTACATCCTGAACAGTGTAGACATAGAAACCTCATTCCTTCAAAATTCAATCACAAAATGAATTTTAGGTACATAATAAGTATTAAGCTAGACATTTCCACAGACATATTTAATTTAATCTTCACAGAACTATAGAAGGTTGTTTTTAATCTCGTAGAAGTTTCAAACTAGGAGTGTGTTGGTCAGGCTCTGGCTGACTCCACTGCAACCCAGGCCTGCCTCCCAGACCTCCTCACCACCCCAGATCCAATGTCTCAACAGCTGTTCACACGACTGGCAACAGCCAATAGCCTCTTTCCTCGGACCGAAGACACCACTGAAAACCGCATTTACCTCGTCTACAAAAGCTAACTCTGAATTGTCAGGGGCTTCTTAACTGTTGATTTTGTTAGAGGTTTTAAAACTTTCTCCCTACTGGAAGCTTAAACAATATAGTTATTTTTAGCTTAGCATCATATGAATATATCATCACAGTATAACACTATGCCAAGAATGAGGCAAGCAAGGAGCTTCTGAGGGTGGGCAAGGGGTTCCTCCTTCCCTCACTTTCTATACCTTCCCTATCCCCCCCCCCCGAGTAACCACCTTTAGTTGTGAGATTTTTTTCAGATATGCAAGGAAATACTTACACATACATGCAAATTTGTATTTGTAAGTTAATACATGCTTATATGCAGAGGAGTTCACTCTAGAGCATTCTTCAGCAAATAGAAACAATATGGTTTTTATTCTTCTATAACAGTTTAAAATTATTTACTACCTAATATATATGATCTTGAATCATGTCAATGCCTCCTCATGTGATAGACTATATATACATCAATGGTCTCCACAGGACCATGCCCTTTGTATCTGCTCCCCTGCCCAGCCCCTTCTACTGACTCTGGGTTTGACCATGTGGCTACTCTGAAGAGTGGGACATCGGCCAACATGATATATACATGGAGAGCGATAGCATTTTCATGTCAGGAAATGTTATGAAAGAAACCCATTTGAATGTGAGTCCCACACCATGAGGCAGTTCCAGCAGCTACGTGGGAGGAAGATTACAAAACAAGACATCTGGCTGAGCCCCACGAGGGATCTTCTTCAGGAAGGTTACCAAAGTGGAATCTATTGCCAAGACAGGCAAGCTCATGGGCATTTTACATGTTCAGGGTCATTAAAGAAACAATAAACACATGGCAGAGACCTATGGGGGCTATCAAACCACTACTATTATCTCCTTTATTTAAAAAAAATCTTGCCAACTCCAGATCTATTGCTGCTCCAGTGCTAAAGCCAATGACAGGCGAAGAACAAAGCAGACAAACCTCACACCTGGAAGAGGAATTAGTATTTTAAATTAAGTATGTTTAAATAAAGAGCACACAAAATGTACTCCATGCTTGAATCCCAAGAGTACAGATTCCTTAACCACTAACTTCTAAGGTGGTGATTGCTCACAGTGCACCTGGCCCTCTATAATGTTTGTATTGTATTCTTACTGCTCTGCCTCTGTTAACTAGGTGTCCTGTTAAGAGTAATATTGTGCTGGGCAGTGGTGGCACATGCCTTTAATCCTAGCACTTGGGAAGCAGGCAGGTTTCTGTGAGTTCAAGGCCAACCTTGTCTATAAAATAAGTTCCAGGACAGTCAGGGCTACATGGAGAAATCATGTCTCAATAAACAAACAAACATCAAGGGAAAAAAAGCAAAAAAAGAGAGGGGAAAAGAGAAAGAACAATTTGGTGGGGGTGGGGTGGGGAGAGGTTTGGCTTTTTTCCTAATATTTCCAATATTGTGTATCTTTATCTTTCTGTGTTTATTTAATAATATCCAGAAGATGGAACTGTAGTAAGAAAACGTACACCTCTGTTTTATTTAGCATAAAAAAAAATGATTGAATCCATTGAAAAGAAGAATTCTTACTTTCCTATGCATTGCCACTACCGGGTTTAATCAATCTCTCAATGCTGTGACAATTTCATAAGCAAAGGGATAGATATATCATTGTCACTTGAGGAGTGGTGTTGATTTGTGTATACTTACTGATTTTGTTTCCTCTGAACTACCCACTCATACCGCTTGTCTAGTTTAGACGATACGGATATAGACAGAGATACACACACAGATAAAGTTCCTAAGATTCACTCCTGCATTTTAAAACACCTACTTGTGTATTAAAATAATTCTTTATCTGAAACATGTTGAAAATAAATTTCCCCAGCTCAGCAGTCAGACAGAACACGGACAGAGTAGCTGCAGTATTATTTGCCAAGATAGGTCTCCTAGCATGCCCACCCACTCACTCCAACTTGTATCTGCAGTTTTACCATCTTAAATGTTACAAAATTAGGTTTGCAGTTTTTGTGAACCTAATTATCATGACTGCAACCTAGCTGTTAATCTGATTATGAACATAATAGATTTCCTTCTCTTCAAGTTTAACACACAAAAAATAATTAAGTTCATATTTAGTTATCTGAATCCCATTTCCAAATTCCACATCCAGACTTAGAAGCTATTCATGATGTGATCTTGTCCTGCTGGCTTCCCTGTCTCACTCAACCAGTTTCTTTACACACACACACACACACACACACACACACACCAGAGTAACTGAGCCTACTTGAAAACATTGCCCCCAGTTTAAATGAGATGGTTCAGACACAAGAACTCACTGAATGTAATGATAGTTCACTGCCCCCCAAAAAGGGGGAAAGCATAGAACTGAGACATTTGCTTCAGAGCAAAGATCTCGAACGTCTCATACCGTCTCATGAGCCCAGGCAGGCAGATGGGCTCTTTGTTCACGCTCGCACTGCGCTGTCGGATCCAGCTGTTGTCATTATGGAGAGACGTTCTCTTCCTCATTTCCTGCAGGATTTGCTGTCTCTCCAGCTCTGCTTCTGAGGGGCCCTGATCCTTCCTGGAGCTCCTTTGAGAAAAGCTAGTAGTCCCGATTCGGTCAGAATACTTGCTGCCTCCTAGATGAAAAACATACCAAAAGCTTCACTACAAGTACACAAAGAAATGATGTGGATCAGCCGCCAAAGAGAGGGCAACTTCAAACCCAGCACTCTTCATGGGGGCTGACAGCATCCAGCTCCAGCAGGGGGACAAGTGTGGGAAACAGCTACTAGCCGCCTCCTATTACTGGAAATTCCAGCTCCACATGCAGAGACATCCATGAGGTACACACACACACACACACACACACACACACAAATCCCTATAGATCCCAGAAGTGTTCAGTTACAAAATGTTCATCTAATTTCTCATTCTTTAAATCAAGTGCACTCATCGCAGGCTTGCTATGAAGGCTAGGGAATTTTCTTTTACATATATTCTTTGTCCCACCCCCAGAGCAGGAAAAGACCACACAAGTGCATATATCTCTAATTGACAGGGGCTGTTCTCGTGGTCTAAGTTGTAGAAGAAGTCATGGCCACACTGTAAGATTATTCAGCCACTGACAGAGCCCTGGTGAACAATAGAAAATGATTGTTCATAATATTACCAAATCTGGTTGTTCTCGGAGATATTTACAAACTGTAATATAACTATTAAGTTTATTAGTAGTAATTAAGTCAGCTTGCATCCCGAAGGTTTGCTGACTAATTCCTATTTATGAAAAACACATACAATCTATTAGTTTAGGTTAGAAAATTTTAACTAAGGAATTTTTTTTTCTCTGAATTCATTGTTATTTCCACATATTCAGAGTATTTGGCTTGTCTAGGTACCTCTTCAGGTAAGCAATGAGCCAGGTCACAGAAGTGTGTTATTGCTGTTTAGTGCACACCTACATGTAGTATATTAATAACAATATCAACGTGCTAGTTTTAAATAAAACTTTCTTCATATTAAGAGTAGGTTGATGGTATAGCCAAATCATCCCATCAAATATGTAATAATTTCTTAATGTCTGCTAATTCAAGGAAGTGCGGCTAGCACAGGGAAGAAAGCACACACTACCAGCTATCCAGGTGGGACACAAAACAGAAGAGTGAGCAACTGTTTCAGACCATCCCAGGTGTGCACCAACAACCACGTGCTAATTCAAGGTGGTGTGGCTGGCACAGGGAAGAAAGCTATCCAGGTGGGACTCAAACAGAAGAGTGAGCGGCTGTTTGAGATTGTCGCAGGTGTGCACCAACAACCAGGTTCACTCAGGACAGAGTAAAAATACCATAGACTAAAGGTATGCCACACAAGTGTACTTAATCTGTAATTTTAACAATAGCTGGGGGTCAAATTCAAGGGGAAAGATCTGGAAAACCCAAATAGGAAAGATCCAAAGAGCAGACAGGCCACATTAGAAGTATCCTTTGAGTGGAGACAGAGAGAGGACGATTGTTTAGAGCAGTGTATCCTGAAGGAAAGGGTGGGTCCAAAATGTTGGCAAGTCAAATAGCACCATGACTGAAGATCCTTCTTACTCAATGATACTGTCACCTCTCCAAATGAAAACTTAATTCTATGAGCTTTGACCAGATACATACATATCAGCTGCTACCAGACCCAAGACAAACATAAAAGACAATGCTTTTCTTATAATGAGCTTTAAATTTTTTAAAAAATTCTCAGTAGTTTAATGATAATATACGAAATACAAACTACTACTTATTCATATTAAAAACAGAAATAGCTGGCATCAGAGATTTGAATTACCTTAGAGGTCAGTGATGGGGCCAAAGCTTGTCTGTCCATCTCGATCCCTACCTGAACATTTCTACATGTGCATAACTAACCAATAGTTTATGCAAACCCTGCATGTATGATGAAATTGCTTAGGGCTTTTTCTTTACTTATGCAATTTCAGTTATCTGGGGCTAACCAGAACCATATTTTATATCAAGTTCTGAGTTCCAAATCATTTTCATGAAGGGAAAAAAATCCCTATCACTGGGTTTTCAGATCTTTTTCCATTTGCATAAGTGACTTCACATTTATCCATAATTCTTATGTCCTCTGTATGGCCACATTATTTGGGGGTTTTTGGGGTTCTTTTTTTGAGACAAGGTTTCTCTGTAGCTTTGGTGACTGTCCTGGAACTAGCTCTTGTAGACCAGGCTGGCCTCGAACTCACAGAGATCCGCCTGGCTCTGCCTCCCGAGTGCTGGGATTAAAGGCGTGCGCCACCACCGCCCGGCCTGCGGACACATTCTTTAACTGCAAAATAAAATCTACTATGCAAAGTGTGTCAATATTTTCTTTGCAAATTTCCACATATTTCTTAGTTATTGAAATGCTCCAGTATGGTACTCTATTATAAAAAAAAGCCAAATAAATAAAAGGTAGTTTTTTTTTTTAACAGATATGCAAAGTAGCATGTTACCCATATAATATTAGTGAATCTGAAGTTTCTGGCACTTAAACTAATCATAGTATATGACCACTCAAATATGTAATTGTGCTTTTAAATAAAAGTTCAAACGCAAAAATCACACTTACCATTTTTCTCTGTGGGGGCATCATTTAGTTCCGTAGTAGATCTTGACTTACTCCTAAAACAGAATATATTAAATATGTGTTATTAACATTTTTATTTTATTCCAGAAAATACAGCTTTGTTTGTTTTTTCAAGACAAGTCTTCTCTGTATAGTCCTGGTTGTCCTGGGACTTTTTCTGTAGACTGAGCTGACCTCAAACACAGAAATCCACCTGCCTCTGTCTCCCAAGTGCTGGGATTGAAGGCATCCACCACTACACCTGGCAAAGATATGTTTCTTTAAGCAGGTATTTATTTCCTATATCTTTGGGGAGATGGTTTATTTTTGAACCAATGAAAATTTCATATTATTCAAACTAGCAGAAAACAATAAATATGCTGGAAATACACAAAATATTGGACCCTCTCTCCTTCCTAAGATGATAGACTGCTCTGCCCATGCTGACTCCTGCACCACCCACCAGCTTACTCAGAGTCAGTCTGTGCTGTGTCCTCCACACTGCCTGGCATCAAGATGTGGATATCTAAGGCACCAGGAGGCCACAGATCATTCACCCATTTGCCAAATGCTATCCTGGCATTCCATACAGGTAAGTAAGGCCTCCTGACTCTACAGGTTCCTCTGAAAATGCCATCTTCAGATCTATAAAAGGGCACAGGCTCATCTCCTCATTCTACTAACTAGCTCAACTTCAGAAAGAGTAGCGATACTATATACAGATGTGCCTATGTATATATAGTGTATATCTGCACCCTGTATATTAACCTATAATGCAGGATAAGGTGCTATAACTGGCAGACAGATACATCTGTCAGGGCATACCTGTATTTACAAAGAAAACACTTGCCCTTGGATGTTAGGCTGCACTCCCCAATGCCTATAAAGTATATACTACAAAATATAGAGAGTATTTATACATTATATATAGCACTACCTATAGTATTCTATATTGTATAGTATAATATAGAGTACATACTTCCCAATTATATAAATCCACTCATAGATTTAAAAAAAAAATAGATGCAGAGTAAGCTGGCCTTGAACTTACAGAGATACCATGCTTCTGCCTCCTCAATGCTGGAATCATAATTCTGACCTTGTGTTTTCTATCTTAGTTTACTCCCTGCATTCAAAGCAGATGAGCAATGCATGAAGTGAAAGTCAGAAAGTTGATATATTGGTAATTCCTAGCTTGTCTCATCTTGGGTCTCTTAGCCAAACGTCAACCTGTGTAAGTTTCTGTTTCATCACAGATAAAAAGGAAATAGGACTAAATATATCTTCCCATAGAGTTGTACTGAGAAACAAAGTCTGCAAAGTGAATAAAACGATGAGCAAGTGAGGGGACATTATAATGATCTCTAGTTTCTCTGGGGGACTCGCCATCATCAGGTCATTATCAGGAGGTTTTTCTCTAGCTCTTGTAGGTACAACCCCTACCTAGTTAGTCCTGTTCATCCTCCTTTCCCCTCTGAGCCCTTCACTCACCCTGGTCGCCAGTAAATGTGCCTCTTTCCTTAGATCCAATAAAGAAGACAAGTATCCCTACAGAAATTATTTCAGCTCCGCAAGCAGAAGCTAATGAACCTACAGACTAGATATTTATAGACACACCGTTCAGAAGTCCTTAGGGATTTTAAGACAGCAAAATGTTTTTGTTCAATTACCTGAAAATATTAAAGCTTGAAGCTTTAGGAAACTTTATGCTCCTTGTACCTTTTCTGATAGCTGAAAACCTGTTTTTCTTTTTGAACCCTGCTGGTGGTTCCCATTGTACTGTCTAAGAGAATGGCCACAATTCTCATCAGATGCACTAAAAACATTATTATTTTTAAGTAATTGAGCCACTCCTCATGCCTTTTTAAAGCAAATAGTCTCCTGGATAAGGCAATACACATATGTAGTACAAACAAGTGGGAAGAACGCTAGCCAGGTATATAGTGAGCACCAGTGGTACCTATTGAGACCATGTCTCAATAATTTAAACATTGTTCTGAGTGACCAAAAGGGAACAATTTTTGTCTACTTATCACCTAAAATGACTCTTACCACAAGGCAGGAGAGTAATACAGCTTTCGTTTCTCTGATTTTTTTTCTTGAGAGAAGGTTTAGCTTTGTAGCCTAGGCTGGCCTTGAGCTCATTATGTTGTTTAGGCTAGCTTGAACTCACATCAATCCTTCTATCTCAGCCATCTGAGGGCTTAGATTACAAACATATGTCACCTACACATGACTCTAGCTTGAAGCAGCCTTTGACTTTAGTTTGAACAACGGCTTAGATATCTCAGGTGTCTTGGAAACCATCTTTTGTTATTTCTATTTCTTGTCTGTCCATCCACCATGAATATAAGATTTCACCGGCTTACAGTAGCTCTCATTTCCCCAGATACATCCACCAACTCCCAAAAGCAGAGCTCTCTGGTTAACTAGCAGCCGATGTGTGACTAGAGCCCAAACAACCAAACATCTCCAAATGAGCTCAGCACAAAATGCTAATCCACAAAATCATAAGCTAAGTTTAAAGGTAATGGTTTCCACAGCAAAAACTGATAGAAAAGACAATCTTCGAATTGTTTTGTTTCTTTTGTTTTGCTCCACAAGACAAAGCGACAAAGGGCTACAGTGGCTCAACAGATCACCTAGGTGACCTGAGGAACATCCATCTGAAGTCAACTGGGATCAAATAAGTAAAACACAGTAGTTCACACACCTGTCCGAAGAAAACATCCCTGAAGATTCCTCCTCTCTCTTTGGTATATCATAGGAATCAACAGGCCTAAAAAGTAAGAATTTTTTTGTTAGAATACAAACATTTAAGACATTGCCTGACTTTAGGAATATCAAAATAGTATTCTGGTCTTTTTATGCAAATTGTCTATGGCTTTAGACAGGCATTTCAGTCAGTTGCTACTGAGAACAGACCTATGTGCATTTGCTGACCACATGCCCAGTTATCCATTCTCTGTATAAGTATATACTGCAGTAGGTGGGGACCTCCAGATCTAGGGCTACAGAAATTATTTTTTAAGTTGTAGCTTTGTACCCCCATCTTCTTGGGGCAGGCAGGCCAAGAGGACAACAATGCAGACGTGTGTGGTGTACACAGGAATGATAGAAGGCAGAATGGGGTATTCTGTAAAGGCCAAGCTGGTGATGGCAGGATAGACATTTTAAATCAGATGAGTGGGCCACATGTGTGTGGTGGCAGTCATTTCCAGAGGTAACAGAAAACACTGGTGTTGTAATATGTGAGCGGAGGGAATTAAAGTGCCAGATGCTGTCTGTTGTGGGATTTCCTTCTGCAGCCTGTGAATATGTTTGGTTGCTATTAGTTAATAAAGAAGCTGCTTTGGCCTACGGCAAGGCAGACTATAGCAAGGCAGGAAATCCAAGCAGAGCTAGAGGAGGAAAGAAGATGGAGTAAGGCAGATACCATGTAGCCACTCAAGAAGCAAGAGGTAACAAACCATTAGCCTTGTGGTAAAATATAAAAAGAAATGGGTTCAATTAAGATGTAAGAGTTAGTTTATAAGAAGCCTGAGCTAATAGACCAAATAGTGTTGTAATTGATATAGTTTCTGTGTGATTATTCGGATCTGGGCAGCCAGGAGTAAAAGAGCAGCCTCTGTTTACAGATGTTTTGTGGTTTAAAGGCTCCTTGGAACTGGTTGGTTCAGCTGTGCAAAGCAAGGATGGCAGAGGAGGGAACACATACTGGGTAGGCAAAACAAAGCCGTGGCTATTGAAACTCCTTGATACCCGCTTCAGCTATGGGGACAGACCTCCGGTATTGGTAGATCTTGACCGAAGTTTCTCGCTCCCTCTCTGCATGGTACTTCTGTATTTCAGCTTGTTTTCGTGCTTGAGCCTCGGCCTGGGCCTGGGCCTCTGCTCGGGCCTTGGCTTCCGCCTCAGCCTGTGCCTGCGCCTGGGCCTCAGCCTCCCGCTGCTTCCGAAGCTCTTCTTCCTGAGCTTCTTCCTTCCGTTTCTTCTCCTGCTCAAGCATGAGCTGCTCCTGCAGCTTCCGACTTTTGTCCTCACGAACAGCATCCTCTTCCAGCTGTCCTCTCTCCTCCTCCCCTGCTCGTGTTCCTTCCCGGTCCGAAGACTTGGACCCTTCACTCCAAGTGGATTCCCAAGTGGCAGCCACAGGCTCCCGTGTAGTCAGAGAAATGCTGTTGGATCTTAGGACCATCAGCTCCTAGGTAGCCAGTAAAAATAAATAAACAAACAGCGCCATCTGTGTCTGTCATTTCATACAGATTCAACTGTGGATGAAAATAATGGTAAGCAGCCCAGAATTCCAAGAAGATAGTGACAGCTCTTTTTTTTTTTTTAAGCCACATAAGTAACTGCAGTCTAAGGGCAGAAAGACTACTTGAAGCTGAAGTTCTAGGGAAATTTACTTGATGATACATTAGAAAAACTACAAGAGAATTTAAAATATCAAAGTAAATTTCTAACACACAAGAATTCAATGTAGTTTCCAAAGAGCTACAGAGGTGTGTGTCTAGGGAAATGGGGTGTGGCGTTTCTTGCCTAGGTTCTCCAAAACGGTACAGAGAAGGAAGGGAACAAGGCATGCTTCATGCTACCTCATCCAAGTACTTGGAATTCTCTCTCTCGGCCTCCTGTTGAGCCTTCTGCCACTCTTCCCTCAGCTTTTCTTGCTCACGTTGGTATTTTTCCTAGGGGGAATATGGAATAATAATTAATCAAGGTTGCCTTCTCACGGGAAGCAGGGTATTCAAGTAGAGTATTTTCCATTAACAATTTTGCTGGCTGTAAACTTCCAGATCAAACTTTAATGTGACCAATCAGAATTTAGTCTGAAGAAAAAAAAAGTCTTACATTAAGCTAAAATTAAGCAGATGTTTCGATGTCATAAATTTGAGGCACATGAAACAGAACCTATGCCCAAGCTGTATTGTTGATGTTACTCATCAAGGCCTCCAGCTAGGGTAAGGGAGACTGATGACCAAACAGACCTCATCTACGGCTGGCAGGGACAAGCCCTCACAGTCCAGGCCTCTCATGTCTCCAAAGTGTCTGTAGGGGTTAATGTCTGATAGTTTATATAATCATCAAAACGGGAAAGTGCTTAATGCAAGATATGTGTGCAATATGCAAAAAGGTTTGGGGGTTGCTAGTGATAAGGATGCTGGTTTGGTTCTGCCTTTTTGTAAGCTTGCTTCTCAACACTGCTTGGCACTGGCCAGAAGAGAGCACTGAAAGCTAAGCCCTCTATTCACCCAGGCTATGTGGTACTACCTGGAGTAGGCGGTCCTGCTCCTTCTGCCACCTCTCCTGTCGTTTTCGCTCCTCCTCTTGATCCCACGCCCAGCGACTTGGGACATTGAGAGTTGGAACCGGAACCTAAACAGTTTGCGGCACAGGAGATGTAAACACAGAACAACATACAATCCTTAAGCCATCTACTGAAACCCTTCGACACTCATCAATCATTCATCTTGTGTTGGCTTAAACCATCACAAGGGAAGATGTGGTCTCACATTTCAAACGTCAACCTCTTTAGCTTAGCATATTACAAACTCCACCAACCTCTACATAGTACTGTATAGAAATCCGGTCCCACCAAGCTTCCCTTATGTATTCCCATTACAAAAGTCTAATACTCACATCAGGACCCGCAGAATCGGAGCTCCCTGCATTGCAGCACGTAGGCAAGGAGGGAAGAAAAGCACAACGTGAGTCTCCATTTCCAGAAAATCATTTTTTTCAGGGAGTTAGGAGTTAGCTGTCTCTGCCAGTATGCTGAATGACAGTGTTATCGGTAACTCCATCACCTATGAATCCTTTCCCTTCAGTTCCATCTGTACTCGTCTTCTAAACTCACATTTAGTTCAGAGAGGAAACTGCTGGTGCCCTGAACTCTAAGGCACAGTGGTAACTTGGTGAGTCTTTCATAAGAGGCTTCATTGATACCAAACTGAACAGTGTCTCATAGTTTGGCTTAAAAGAGGGAACAAACACAAATGTTGCAGCATCTCCCAAGCCCAATTATTGCAAATGTTTGTCAAAAGTATGACAGCAGCCATTCTTATTTCCCAGGTCTCCTTGCTAATGCGCTGCTTTCTAATTGATATGTGGCAAAAAAAAAAAAAAGCAAAGTCAAGACCCCTTTTCTATTATTTGAAACACAGGGGTTCAAGTTTGATGTGTCAACTATCAGGCACTGTAATAATATTATATCATCATCACACCCAGGCTGAACTCAAGCCAACATTGACTCTGAACTTTTAGTCCTCCAGCCTCCATCGTCCATGTGCTAGGGTTACAGGTGTGGACCACCATGCCTGGCTAATTCTTTGATTACTATTTTGAGATACTATTGAGTCAAGGCTGGTCTTGAACTTTTAATCTTCCTGCCTAGCCTTGACATTAGAGCTGTATATAACTACACTGGTGTAATTTATTCTTTTATCATCAAGGAGCTTATAGTGATGTGTGTCAAGACATTATACAATTATCAAAAGTGAATCTTCAGAAAATATACTATTATGTAGTGTTTAGAAAGTTTCCTGAAATCTCAGCTGTCACATACACTGTTCCCTTATGTACCTATTTAAAGAAAACTGTTTTAAAACTTAGGAAAATGTTCGTCTCTAAAATAGCTTATTAAAGAAAAGTAAAATAAAACTAAAATAAAAAAGAGGAACTATTTTGTTTTAGCCAGATCAAATTAGGAGTGTGTTATCACTTCAATTGAATAGCCACAGAAAATAGTGAGTTTAGTGAAAAACTATGAATCAAAAACACCAAAGACAAGATAAACTTTTTGGTCTGAGAGGAAACTTAATCTACCTTAGGAAGAACATTAGACAGTAAATACAACAGACACAAACCCAGTAGGTATCATAAAGCAAATTTTGAAATGTTTCATTAATCCTTAAAGAATGAGGAACATTTTAGATAGCAACAGTAAATCTTCTGTGATGCTGCATCTAAAATGTTAAACATTTCTTTTAAGTTCATTGGAACAGAGCAGAGTTGGGCCCACATTCGGGAGACAGAGCGTTAGACAAATGTGAAGATAAAGAAAAGGCACATGCATCATTCCTCAAGAGGCAGCCGTGCGCAGCTACACCAACATAGATGACTTTACAATGCTCCTGTGCTCAGGTGCAACCAAATTTTCTTTATGATAAGTTTCCTTTGACATCAATAGAGTCATTGTTATCATCCCTCTATCATTCCAATAGCAACGAGCATCTCTGGGCTTCATTAGCAGTATCTCCCATGACCAAAAACAGGTTTTTGGGTTTTTTTTTTTTTTTTTTTTGTATGTTGACCAAACATATGTTGGTGTAATCTAACACTGTGCAAATAATAGGAAGCAGTAAGGCAAAAATGAAGCTCCTCATTTCTTACTGTTACCCAGTGGAAAAACACGTGTTTAATAGCATCTCACTGCTTTGATTGTTGGTTTGTTTTTTTCACAAGGTTAAAAGAGAAACACCTTGAGAGCTAGACAAAGGACACGCAAAGACCCATTACCACAGAGGTAGACCCATGAACCGTAAGAAAAGCCTGGTGATCCTGGGGAAAGAACGGAAATGGGTTATGTTGCTTGGTCATAACAGCAGCAAGATGGAAGGAGATTGGTGCCCAGAGCCACAGACCACAAGGAAAGTGAGGAGCGGGGCAAGTCCATGGGAGCCCCAGGAGGAGTGAGCATTACAATTTACCTTGTTCAAAAAATTGGGATCGCCTTTTTAAATTTCGCAAAGAAATGGATTCTGATGCTAATTGAAAAATAAGAAAATAAATACCATGTCATTCATTTTAACTTCTCACCACTGGTAAATTCAATGACACTTGAGAGACCTTTCCAATCTGTAGCAGTTATTTTTTAAGCTCAAAATTGGTAGCCGCTGAAGGTAGCGATTATTTCAAGGCAGACACACGTATTTTAGGAGTCTACACTACATTCAAGTTAGCAAGAGGAACAAACACTTTATTAATTATTTTTAGTAAATAGACCTGTATTTTCACAGCAAGGAGAGCCACATCATCATAATAGAGGTCGGTACTTCTGAGAAATAAAAACTAACACTTTCTGCTTACGTGAATCAACCTAAAATTATCTCTCCCAAAGCATTTTTACAACATGAAGGAAAATGTAAAAATATCTGGAGAAGTCATCAAAAGCAAGACAACCTAACGAATGACCAAATGAAAGCAAATGCTAAAACGAATGTGTCTTTGATTAGAATATTTTGTGGTAGTATTTAAGAATGTGTAGATGCTAGCTTATGTCTTATTATTTTTGATGTAGGTTAGCCAGAAAAAAAAAAGGAAACATAATCTGATATCTCCCACAGGCCAAAACAATGGTACAAACCATAACTATCACCTGATGCTTACTTACTAAACAATCCTGAAGTAGCAAGCCCTGCATAGAGTTGCATAAGTCACCACGTAGGTGTCTTATCCATTCACACTACTACCTGGGCCATTAGAAGAAGACAACCAGGATTCCTTAGCTTTTTAATATCAGGAAAAATAAGCAATGTTTATTTTCAAACTCAGCTGCTAAGGGAAACAACAGTCCTAGTTTGTAATTATTAGAAAAGAAGGACAAAGAGAATAATCATAGAGAAGAGGCAAATCCATAAACTTCGATCACTTTTGCTCAACATATTTACTAACTATTCAACTGTGTCGCCAAAGCAAACACAGCCCCACCACAGGAGGCCTGGCCTCGTGGTGTAAAACCTTCATCTTCTTCTGGCCTCTTTCCTGCCTGTGTGGACCTGAAAGGTCTTCCTGATGTGTCTAAGGAAGAACACACAGCACTCGGCAGCTAAAATATTTCTGAATGGTCAAAGCAAAGCAAAGAGTAGAACTCCCACAATGCCCTGGAAACTTCAGTTGCCTTCTTTTTCAAGACAAACAAAGGTGACGCTCTCAACTGTGACTGCCCTTGGCGATTCTCTGCCAGGATCAGCTCCCTGCACATTTGTCCTCTGCCAACACTCCATAGCCCAGAAGCTGCAGGCTCTAGGAAAACCTGTTCTTATTTGGCTTGGGCACGCGGGGTACCTAGAGCTCCAGAGCCTGCTGCCAAATTTGCATTTGTAGCTCCTGAACTGTCCAGGCTGGAACAGACTCCTTCCCACCTGGCCGCACCTGGATCTGCATTCTAACCTTGGTTCAACTCGTTCTTCATCCAGCTTTTGTTCACTTAAATATATTAATTTTTCTAGCAGGTCTTGAAAGCTATAACGTCCCCTGCGGGACAAACGGAAGTAATTTGAGAGTGATCTTTACCTTTTGAATCAAGGGTGTTGCTTTCTTCGTGAATTCCATTGATTTCTTTGGATTCAGTATACTGGAGAGGATAGAAATGCTAATTAACATTTTTTCTGATTAGACTTTGGGCTTAAATAATACATCTCTCACTAGGGGAAGATGTCTTTAAACAAAATGGGTTTTCCGGATATTGATTCATTACCCACAGCTTCTTATACGTACTAAATTTTTTTCATTACTCTCCAATACTTGGGAAAGGATTAATGACTAGCTATAGGCAAGAATGACCATAAGTTTAATCAGTCATTAATATTCTAAGAGGCATGGTAGATAAAACATTCATCCATTTGGGTTATATTTATGAGTATTTGGCTTAGTAGTAAAACAACCATTTATGATTCTTTAACATTTAAAGCTTTTAGATAAGTTGACACAGTTCAAAGTTTAAATTATCAATTAAAATGAACAATTCTGATTAGAAATAGAAACTAGTTTTTTTAAAAAAAACTATGAAAAATATTGCTTCAGAATTTTGAAATTTTCTGCACTGTGCTTTTTAAATCAATTCATGAAACTGATTATATCTTAATCACACATGCAATCCAATTAAAATGCATCATGAGATTTCATGGTATACAGTGACTATATTTTGCCAGCTGACGACAGAGCACAAATAGCTGTAGCATGTAATTGTTCACAATTGCTATTTCTCATTCACAACAATTGAGAGAGACGGTTGTAATAATGAAAGATTGGTGAGAAATACTTGCAGAGCAACGTTATGAAATGATGTTACCATCCATAACTCAATAATAAAAGATGGCTAATGAAAGCAGCCAGTATTTTCAAGACAACACTTTATTAAGTATAACCTAACCATTTATCTTTTATGCAGCATCGAAACTTTCCCCCACATAGCTTCTGTTGTTGCTTCTTTCTACTTACAGGACTCTGAAGGCTTTCAGAGAAATCAGTTGTTACCGACAGACTTGAGGACTGGTCCGTGGTGTAAATCCCTGAAGTCGTGTCTGTCCACTTTGTTTCGGGTGAACCTATAATTTTGGTAGCCACACTGGTAAGATTGAGGGTTTTATGCCGTATAGATGGCAGGGGAGGTTGGTCTCTGCCCCAGTCTGATTGGCACATGAAGATCAAGTAATGAAAACACATAGATGGTGAAGTGGAAAGAATAAAGTTACTGAATGCACAGATACAAAATGTACACAGACAGACGGACAGACAGACAGATGAATCAGGCAGTGTCAACGATGGGGAGACTTTAGGGCTTTTACCAGCAGATCACCTTCCCAAAACACAAAGGTTAAAAACCGTGGTAGTAAATAGACAACTAGCAAATGTGCTGATTCTTTTGCTAAACTGACTGGCACTTATGTTCTATGCCGACACCAAAAATGTGTGGATCTTAAGAGGTATAATGTCCCTTCCTAGCGAACAATCAACCCACAACACGGAAACACAATGACGTCAAAAGCAGATTATTATGCTATGGGAATAAATAGGAATATGTCCTACTGTGAGCTTGAGGACAGCTGTACAGTTAAATACTACAGAGAAAGTTAGATCATAGGGCCGTTGTTCTTTCCACTCATTTTTTTTCTTTTAGTTTTTTGAGACAGGGTTTCTGTGTAGCACCAGCTCTCCTGGAACTCACTCTGTACACCAGGCTGGCCTTGAACTCAGAGATCTGCTTGTCTCTGCATCCCAAGTGCTAGGATTAAAGGTGTGCGCCACCTCTGCCCACCTCATAGTGCCATTCTTAATGCTCGGCATTGTGGGCCCTGGGTACGGATACATTTGCTTTCAATGGGCATTTGCATTTGGCCAGATCCTTTACCTAAGCAGTCACAAAAGTGTCAGATTCAGTAGATTTGCTAGTGAAGCATTTTCAGAAGGAACAGACAGAGGGGCCGTTCGTGATTTGTCCCAACACAATGACAAAATAATTGCAAGCACAACGCTAAGAAACACGGGAGTAGGGGAGAGGATTAATAAAGCCAATGGTTACAACCACCTGCCAAAGTCGGGTTTCCCTACTCAGCCAGGCACAGAGGGAAACCAACTCACCAGACTTTCCATAGCGCCTGACATCTATTACTAAGTTTCCAGTTTCCTGGGCGCTTGCCATGGTTTCCTCCCACTTTTTTGTATCCTTATATGAAAATTTGGTGTTATTGACGGCAAGAATTTCATCATCTACCTGCAGCTGAGAAAATTCTGCTGGGCTACCTAGACAAGGTAGAGTAAAGCACATAATTAGATGATAAGGATCCCACACAGGCTGATCCCTGTTGTTTCTAAGGCAAATGACTTTCTCATCTCGACTGGTTCCTACAGTTTCCAGTAGAGAAGCAACGTTAGTATTTTTAAGTTATCTAATAGCTGAGTCCTGACACCACATGAAGTACCAGGGGCATTGTTTATTTCAGAGTCTGTTTCTCCATTTACATTGAAAGAAGAAATGGCAAGTTCAGCCAAAATAATAATAACAATAGTAATAGTAATAGTAATAATAATAATAATAACTCTCCTGAGGACAAAGAAAAAATACGATCATTTTTAAAATAAAAATGTGAAATATATTATACTTCAATGGAGCATCAGTTAGCATTCTGGGCTGGAGAGAGTAGAAGGAAAGAGTCCCTTCAAACTGCACAAAATTACCACTTAAAGTACTGTGATTACACACTAAATCTTGAAATTTAAAAGGGAGAGCCAATGTCAACACACAATTTGTATATTAAAAATCCATAAACAGGTATCTCCTCTCAAATAGGATAGATCTCATTGTAGTTACCTTGAGAGCAAATTTAGCAATTGTTGGGTTTGCCGTGGCATAACCCTGGCTGTGAGGGGAGTAATCACTCAGTAGAAGACCCAAAGCACCTTGAACATATGATAAATGACAGACAAAATAGTAACACTACTTAGAAAACATCACTCTTGGTGGGAGGTGGCCAGGGACAGAGGACCCAGCATGTATGATGCACCTGGGTTCAAGTCACTACAAACAGCAACGCCCATGTTGATAGAGCCATAAGTGTCTGCCACAAAACACAATTAACCATGGAAACTTTACACTAAGCTTTCAGATAAATACAACTTGTTAACATTTCTAGAAAGCAAGTTTTAAAAAAAAAAAATCTCTAAGGTCACAAAATAGAGACTCTTGAAAATGGAAACAAGGAAGGGAGTGTAAACAATATGTAATTTGTAACTCCAACTGCTTGTCTTAGGGAGGAGACTATGCCAACTTTCCTCCACTGAGAAGCATCTTTCCCACATGCCCCCCTATCCCTGCAGGCCAAATCAAGTGGCTTCTACTTCCCCCACACACCACAGACAAGGCAGCGCAGTGTGTATGATTTACCTTTTTCAACGGATGCCACGAAGATCCCAGAAAATTCCCATTTTATTGTAAACCCGAAGTCAGGTTGGCTCCCGGGCGTCTGGTTTATGCTGATTCTCATATCGCTGAACTGATCCTGCAAGTAAAACGTGAAACGCTGGTATCGGGTGTCCCTGGCAACCACATGGAGGAAAACCTATCCATGAAAGCCGGGAAGCTGCACCAAGGGACACCTGAGTGAGTTTAAGACAAAACAGCAGCTTCCCATTTTTTCCATGGTTTTGATAAATCTTTCACTTACATGTATATGATAGAGTACTATTTTCTCTTAAAATAAGGTAAGGGCAAATCTATTGTCAACCAGTGTTTTATTTTATTTTAATACAATCCTGTAAACAAGTTGGCCATGAATAAAGTGTAGGCTTTTCGATTGTTTTTCCTACACCCATGGTTGATTCATTTCTCTCTGTAATCTTCCTCGCTACATGTAGTGGAACAGAAATTAAATGTTCAGACTATTTTAAAAAATAAGGTCTAGGCTTTTGTTCATCATACAAACAAGCCCAATTTACAAACCACTTACTTATTCATCACCTAAGAATAAAAAGAGTAATTTAAATTATCTGTTTTAAATGACAGACAGCAGATTGAAAAGCAATCCATCTCCAACACTCAGCATTTGTAGCTGAACTGGGCCAATGGCCCGCAGATGTATAATCAGTTATCTGTAGGAGTAATCCATCTGGAATAGAACAGTCCTGTCTCCCTGTGCATATTTGCTGGCTCAACTCTCTCAGGAGGATGCAGAGGCAAATGACTTGCTAATGCCCATACTGTTAAATGCAGGATTCTGTTCCCTCATCAAAAAGAAATTGAACACAATACATCCAGAGTAACAGACTATGACTCCTTTGAAGCATCATCAGTATCCCCTAGAGGCCAAGAACAATAGCATCTTGGGAAAAGAGAGTAGAACTCTATTTCAACTCTCTTTACTATACTCAGTGAAAATAAATCCTACATTTACAAGGATACTCTGTCTCTCTCTGTGTCTCTCTATCTCTCAAATACTACTTGAAGCCAGGTGGTGGTGCTACACACCTTTAATCCCAGCACTTAGGAAGAAACAGATGGATCTCTGTGAGTTGAAGGCCAAAATGATCTACAAATTGTGTTCCAGGGTAGCCAGAGGTACTGTCACACAGAGAGACCCTGCCTTGAAAAAAAAAGTGTGTGTGTGTGTGTGTGTTGTCTTCATATACATACGTTTAATTCATGTGTGTGGTGCCCATTGAGGCCAAAAGAGGGTACTGGATCCTCTGGAATTGTAGTTACAAACAGTTGCGAGCCAAAATATGTATTCTAAGAAGTGAACCTGGGATAACTGTAACTCTTCCAAGGAGGACATGAGGGGCTTCTAAAGCAAGAAAGGGCGTAGCTAATAACACAGAGTTTCCAAGGGGAAGCCATTTGAAACAATGCAAATAGAGACATCCAGATGTCATCATGATCTGTGATCTAAATGAGCCTGCTGAATATCAAAACCCAAAGGTAATAAAAACTGACTGAGAATAGAGATAGTTACTAGTTGGTTCTACTCTTTCATCTTAAATGCCAAATTGTTGATGGATAACTATTATTTTCTCTTTTCTGGCATGGACAATTGAAACTACTTGTATAGCTTATCTCTTAGTCATCAAAAATCTAACTTTCCCTTGGGTAATATAAGTCAAAACCACCTCACATTTAAATTAGAGGCGAGTCAGTGAAGGGAGTGGTCATCTTTACCACACTCCCACACACAAAGACCTGACTTAAAGGCCGCAGAAGCACAGAATCTATTGTTATACAAGGACAGGAAGACAAACGATGGGGTAGATAATCCAGCCACTGACTGGGGTTTCATTAGTTGAAAAATACAAGATGAGATGGTGTTTTAATGAATGGTCTCGAACTCCATTTAAGAAATGTTCTGTGGGAGACAGCAATTGACACTATTCTTTCCTTCCAAATAAAAGATGAAGGAGAATGAGCTTCAACCTTAGAGGGAAGAGCTTCACTATTACAGAAAATTAGAACTGTCCCCAAAAGGCTGCTCTGAGCTTGAGGAGAAATCTCTGAATACACTAAAGGACAGATATCCACTTCTGCACCTGCTAACTGGGAAGAAGGTTTCGCTATGGCTACATGCTGGCAGACTGCCCTGTCCATCCTGGGGACACTACACAGGCAGAAAAGAGAAACACGTGGACAATTACAGGTGAATCTCTGTCAATATCTGAGTGACCTCCCACGTGGCATTGAATGGAATACTTCTCTCTCTGACATTGACTTTCAAGTTTTTCAGAGATCAAGAGTCCTTCTTCCACATGACAATCTTATATACACAGCATCCTTCCCCAAACATATAGATCTATATGTGTACATGATACACATACACAATATTAGAGTGTGCAATGGTGGCTGGAGAAGAGGGTTGTATGTCCCAGGCTCCCAGTTCCATCACCTCTTCCTTGTGGAATTCTTTAGGGCACAGGTTTAAGGTAACCTGAGAAGTGTTGTGTTTCTGTAGTACTAGATTATTTTCAAGACTTTTTCCATGCAAACATAGCTACAATTGTAATCAAACATGAACTATTCAACAATGATTTAAGGCAGGATCTCTAAATTTTGAGAGATCCTTTCTATACAAAATTTAAGTCAAATGAGTATTGGACAAAGGATCTGAGCTACAGAAGATAATTAGGGAGTTACCTTTCTGAACTAGATGGAACAAAAATATAAATTATCCAAGGAAACCTCAATTTTTGATGACTAAGAAATGAATCCAAGTAGTTTCAGTTGTCCATGCCAGAAAAGAGAAAATAATAGTTATTCATGAGCAATTCAGCATTTGATCTAAAAACAATTTCCCTTGGGCTGGCTACAATTTGAAAAGAAGTACCTACTGAAAGTATGATTTTCCTGCTCACTGCCAGGCTGATGAACCAGAAGGGGACTCTGTCTGAAGACCAAAAAAAAGGTGACCTGGTACCACAAGAGTATGAATTACTTCCCCTAGAGTTGATGGGTTAAAATTTCCATGTCACCACAGAGGGTAATTAATGAAAACCAGAATCAATCTTACACATAACCAAACTATTCCCCCTCCAATGTTCCCAACTAGACAAAGGTGTTGACTTAAGAAAGCCTTCTCATTTGATAAAACATGATACTAAGCGCAGGTTTGGGTAATGAAATCCAGAATAACATAGAAAATAATCTTCAAATTTCTGTCTGTGTGGTTCCTTAGTGCATCCCAGGGTCTCTTTGAGATAAGAATAGGAAGGAAGTGGTCTTTAAACCAAGGCCCTGCTCTGATACTGGAGCCATCTTTGCTCTCCAAAGATGTACCTAAATCTTTCTCCACCCTCAGTAGATTTACTGCTACAGAGAAGCAGGTGACCTTTCTACCCACCCCTACCAACTATACAAATCTCCCAAGATTCTTTTCTACCTACAAAATCCAACAATAAGGCACTACCAATGATTCCTCAAATTGGAGGACATTCTTCTAAGTCGTCTATCAACCCACTCTACCTTCCCCACCCCCTCAGTCTCTCTAGTCACATCTTAATCTTCTCAATGTGTCTTTTTTCTATTTCATCACATAGTTACCCAATCATTCCCCATCTTTCTAACCATATGCTTCCTAAGTTGAGCACACCAGCGTGTCTTTAACTACTAGATCAACAGCACCACAATTAAAACATCTTCCTCCCAGAGTGTTCTGCTTCCTCCTGCTTTTCACACTTTGTTACACGCATCTCTACCCAGCTAGCTATGAGACTAAGAAACGCCTCTTTTTGCTTTCTTCCCGTTTCCCTACTCACACCCTCGAGCTCACAGACTATGACCTTGAAGGAACCCATCTTCTCCATCCTTCTACAAATCTGCATCATAGTTCAGAGGCACATTTGCCCTCTCTCCTCTTATCACCTGTTTGGCTCTTGTCTCTCCAGCCCTCCTTCCCCACAACTGCCAGAAATCTACTTATAGAACACGCTGAGTACACCGCACCCCACTTTTACATTGCCAGTATCTCCCTGTGCCTGCTTGGCAGAATTCAAATTCCACATTTCTGAAATAAGTTCAGTTCAGGTGACTTTCTATAAATATATGCCACACCTTGCCTCAAAATGATTTTAAGGATAATTTCATTGTCAGGCATGGGGGTGATGTCTGTAATCTCAATTCCTAGGAGGTCAAGTTAAGAGAAATGAGAATTTGAGACCAGTTTTTGTTAACTTTATCTCTACAGGTCAGAAGATATTTTGATCTCCATTGGTAAAAAAAAAAAAAAAAAAAAAAAAAAACCTCTAAAACACAATAATGTTAAAGATAAGTCAGCAGAGGCTAAGATGGTTCAGTGGGAAGGAGTGCTTGTTTTCCTCCTAGAGGACCCAAGTTCAGTTCCCAGTATACATATATTAGGTATCTTACAACCACCTGTAACTCAGCTCTGGTTGATCCAACACCCTCTTCTGGTCTCTATGGACACCTTCACATATGTGGCATGCACACACAAACAGACACATACACACAAATAATTTTTTTAAAAACAAAAAGTCAATAAAAGACCTCTAAATGAGTCACAATGTGGTTTAAAAATGTGTGTAGGCTTGGGAGAGAGAGGAAAAAGTACAGACAGTTATAAAAAGAAAACAATCTTAAAAAAACAGTCTGTAAAGAGACAGTAAAAATAATTTAAAACAAAAAAGCCACATGAAAATATAAAATACACAGAGTTTCTGGATTATATTTATTATTATGTTTTCTTTGAATTTGTTGACTGTTAATGAGTTAACTGCAGAGAGATATTTGATTGTGGTCTGCTAAGCTAAACCAACATAAAGCTATCTTGACTTCAAAACTTGAGTCTAAGGATATGCTACTTTGGAAAAGAGGTTCTGCATTTGCTTTCACAGAGGATGGGAATCTGTAGATTCCTTCCAGGTTAATGTGGTTTGATGGAACAAGAGCCCCTGGAGTCACCACAAATCCTAAAAATATTTCACCCAATAAATAGCAGGAATGATTTGGAGAAAACTATGCCCAAATTCCCAAAATGATTGTTTATGTTTGTTTTTATTTAAAGCAGGCTGATTATAAATGGTCAATGGTCACATTCAATAGCTTTCTAAAGAAAAAAGTAATATGATATAGAAATGAATACTTTACATTGGTATGGACATTTATTTATTAATTTAAATTTATGGTCATTTTTATATGTATATTTCTACTCTTAAGATATTATGTTTATACAGTTTATTTTAAAATGTATAGTTAAAAATACAGATTAATAATAGTCATTTATAATAGTCAAACTTATAGTCATGTTAGTTTTTTTCAGATATACAGAGATATATTTCAAATGGATTGGTGAACTTCAAGGACTTCAAAGACCTAAACAATATGGCACCTGAAATGCTTTAAGAACTTAGACTTTCCTCAACAGTGATATATGTCTGATTCTGCCAGCACCAATTTACTTCAAGAGGATAATGGACATTGAAGAGGCTCCTTATGGAATTCGCTAGCTATTTGGACAAGAAAATACTCTTGCCTGGACTGTTTAATAGTATGTATGAACTCAGAAAAGTAACTGTTAAAATTGGCAAAAGATGGGATGGTCCTTCAGGGTTCCTGCTCCACCAAAGAAACTGCCAGACATTCTGCAGGACACAGAAGAAAGTGAATGAAAAGCTACCAATATAGGCAAGACATCCTTTCAAATTTCCTGCTTCATATTAAAGTCTGCCAGATACTATGGGCCTGTAGGCTAAAGGTGGATGCCCCAACATTTCAAAAGAACTGTCCAGAAAGTGGACTATCTCTGTCAATTCTAGAGTTTTGGAAGTTGCTTACAATGCACTTCCTGTTTACTTAGGTAATATTAAATTCTTCTGGGGTCTTTGATGGAGTTGAAAACAGATAGTTATAGTTTTCCTTAGTTATAGAAAAGATAAATTAGATATAAAACTTTAGACTCACAAAGATAGGATAGTTGACAGAATATTTTCTTTAATTTTTGCCAAGTACAAATAAGACTAAATATTGTAACTGTAATTCTTGCTTGATACCTGTTTTGTTATATGTAATTTTACTATGTCAAAGTTAAAACCTTCCTTTTTATTGAGACAAAAAAATGCAGATGATGTGAGATGCCCTTCTGTATATGTGTGGCTTTTATTGGCTTATGAATACAGCTGTTTCAGCCAGTGGCTTAGCAGAGTAAAACCAGGTAGGAAATCCAAACACACACACACACACACACACGGGGGGGGGGGGAGAGGGAGAAAGAGGGACAGAGAGGGAGAGAGAGAGAGAGAGGGGGGGGGAGGGAGAGGAAGAGAGAGAGGGAGGGAAAGAGGGTGGGAGAGAGAGAGGGAGGGAGGAAGAGAGAGAGAGAAGGGAGAGTTGAGGAGACACTTTGTAACCACTGAAGGAGTAACATGACACACTGGTAAACCATAGCCTCATGGCAATACACAGATTAATAGAAATGGGTTAATTTAATAGTTAGAGCTAGCCAGTAAGAAGTCTTAGACATCGGCCAAACAATTGTAACTGATAATAAGCATCAGAGTGGTTATTTCATAAATGGCTTTGGGAACAGGTGGGTGGAGAAAAACCAGTCCAGGGGGATCAGTAGGACAGAATATTTCTAGCTACAATCAGTGTCCTAAGTATATAAGGCAATCCTCAACTTTGAGCATGCCATAATGGAGGAGGAGGAGGAACTGCTCATGATTAGTGGTTAGAGTATGAGAAAACAGAGTAAGGGCTATGTATTTCATCAGCCTGGGGCAAGTCACATAACCGAACTTTCAAGTATGCCACCAGTAACAGTGGAGACAATAGCATCTACTTTCAAGGAGACTGAGAGGATTAAATCAAACATTTAAAAGGTGCCAATGCCCGTGGCTGATGCTCCAGATTTACCTTCTTCGTCTCCCATAGAAACTACATTAAACATAGCATACATGCTGATTAAGCAGTGTCCAGATGAATTAAATCAAATCCTATTTAATGTTCATAAATTTAGTTTGAAAACCAAGAGGACACAGCCATATCCAGGTCCTGGGCTAACAGGAGAAAGATCATCTGTTGGGAGCAGTGAGACCCCAGATCCTGAATTTCTTGTAATCCCCTGATCTGAGTGCCGCCTACAGCTGCTCTGAGCACGAGACCTTCAGGAGTTCCTGATGGCAGGAGAGTGGTTTCTGGTGGGTTTGGCTGGGGCGTGCCTATCTCTATATAATCTGCTCCTGAACACAATAAAGGGGGCATTCTTGGGGAATTCAAGGATGACCCGTGTCTCTGTCTCTCTGTCTGTATGTGTTTGTGTATTTTAACCTCCTGCCCCTTGCCCGAATCTCACGAACTGGGTGCTAGCGGACCAAACGCAGACACGGGGGCGCGGTGCGCGGCAATCATCTTGTTTTCCCACCTTCACAGCATGCTAGCTCTCATCGGAGGTGTAACATAGAAGGCATGGTTTTAAAGCAGAACAAGGGTTTGGATGGCAGAGTGGGGGTCTTGTAGGTTAATAGTGTCCAATGGGTGGGAATGGATATTTGCAACAAGGAGGAAGTTGGTGAGTGAAACTTTCAAGAATCGATTCAGTTCCAACCAGGAGGATGCAATACATGGACCACGAACGAAGTGGTTTTGCCTGGCTTTGAAGGACTTGAAAGGCATTAAGCAGAGTGATAAGCAGAGTGAACACCTTCAAATGGAAGAATAATAACTAACATATGATGACAAAATTGGCTTTCTTAGGAAGTTCAGGTACCTTTCCTTTCCCTTGATGTAGTAAAAGGTAGGCAATACTATGTAAAAATTTCCTGAGTTTGGCTCCTAACTCCATCACTTAGTGCTCCGGATGGTCTCGGAAAAGGAGGGTGAGCATCTATGCTTTCAATCATCTGTATGCAAGGATATAATGACGGTGATGACATCACAGGGCTGTGGTAAGAATTCTCCCATACAATACTCTGTAACGTCTGTCTTGCCTATGGTATGCACTCATTGAACATCAGTTCGTATTGAGGTGAGATCAAGGGAATCTGAACTCATTCTTGAGGAACCTCAGCAGTGCACAGAGTATCCTGAACTTCCCTAAAGGACAAAATGCTTTGGGAGACACTAGAAAACGCAAGAATTAATGAGTCCTGTGTACAAACACCTATAGCTATTTCTAACCATTTACATTGACAGAAAAATGACCTGGATGACAATATTGACCTGGATGACAAAGCTAGCAGAACATCTAGAAGTTCAGCCACTTGTGCTGTGTTTGTTTTCTATGAATATCTAGAGTTACAGAGCTTGATCGAGAATTTGGAAGAGTGACACACAAGGACCCTGTGTATCTCACTCATCACCTGTTACGCATTCATGACCTTTCTGGAGTCAGCTTCATAAACTACTCTTCTGGTAGCATAGAAATGGATAGTCCAAATAGAAACCGGCAAGGTACCATGGGAAGTACAACAGTGCTCAAGAATTCCACTAGCTCCAATGGTTAAAAGAAGCTGAATCTTCCCTGGTAGAATGGTACTTCAAGCTTGGTGAAAACAACAGAAATCTACTATGATGAAACCTGAAACAGGCCAGGTTAATTTGGGCTTCTCGAAATTGCCAGAGTATAGGACACACCCACACTCCACGCATGGCCTCTTTTTCTTAATCCAAGGGTACAGTGTGCCAGCTGCCACCCGGAAGGAGGTCCCATCATCAACAGGCAGCACATTCATCAAGCTGTTTTGTTGAGTTTGCTCTTTGAAAGGGGGAAGGCAATGTACACATCCATAGAACAGAAGACCCATTGTCTCTGCTTTCATTATTCACCTATTGGTACCTTACCTTCCCCAAGTATAGTAGAGAGGTACTGTTCTCATTTGCTGAGACCTATAATGATGACCATGCATTCCCAATTCTTTTTAAATGTATCAATATTTTATAACTGATGATTTTGGCCAGCTGAAAACTTGTTTTAGAGTATATTTGTAAATATGTATAGGAAAACTTTTATAAAACAGAAAAGAAACAAAAACTAGAAAACACCACTACCAAATAAGATCAAAACTTAAAATTACTAAGTGCTATCATTGGTTATTTCTAAATTATATATTTAGATTTCTCAAGGATATTTTTTCTTATATTTCTCAGATACAAAGAAAGTGTCTTATAGCCTGGAAGGGAGGGTTGAAATTTTTAAAAATATTCTTATATAATTAAGAAAAATTAATAAAGGTAAATAAATAAGCTATGCCAAACTATTTCACATAAATCTATTTTATTCACATATTTAAGAGACATAGTTTACCTTTTGCCTTGGAAAACTATGCTCCAGTAAGAAAACAGGGAATTATGGACCAAGTCAAAGTCCAAAAATACCTCCATGAGAAGGGGCTTACACTAGCAAGTTGCTTAACCAGAGTGTTGCTGGCTTTTGGTTTTTTAAAAAAGCTTTTCTAGCTTGACAAAGACTTTTAGTAGGCTTAGCATGTAGACGGAAAGAAAGTATATCACCTACTAATTCTCTTGAAAGCCATCTGTTAGGCTTTTAAATGGGAAAATGACAAACACTCCCATTCGTTTCTAATCTGTTGGTGTATTTTATTTGGAGTCCAAATGTTCAGATCCGCAGTTGTCAGACTGTGACTAGGTGTCATTGTTCTCGCTAAGAGACAGGGGATGACAACAAATGTACCCATTCCAAAGTAGAAATTACTATGAAAAGTCACAAGAAGATTAAAAGAAAACACAGAGCTGTGTCCCTAGAGACAAGCATCCACTCAATAGGACAGTTTCTTCCTGCAGCTGGTTAATTTCCACATAGACAGGCTTTTGCTTACTCACACATACATTAGGTCTACAGCAGAAACCAGAGAACTGTGGAGTAATAAAAACTACAGGCAAACGTCCCAGAAGACTGGTGGACCACGTCTCCCGAGACACAGCTCATGGAGGATGTCTGAGATCTACAAACTAAAAGTTGGAAAGATCTACTTCCTCCACAATCTGTTAAAAATAGACCAGTATATATTTTTGCAGAATATAAATAGCAGCCTGTACTGTACGAGCCAGAGGCTAGAACAACAGTTTCCAGATTGAAATCTTTGCGTATCTGAGACAGATGACTAAGAACCCTCCCAAACGTACCTGGGACCTTGAAACGTCCCTCAGTGGTGAGCTTCCCCCTCCTCCAGAGTGTGTGGCTTTTGAAGTGGCTGTCTGGTCTTGCAAGAGCGAAGAAAGGGGTGTGGAAGAGGACAGGCTTGCCACATCTCCTGGGGCTGCCTCCTTTTCACTGGATGAACCCAAAACAAACTGGGTGGAGTCAAGCTTCGGGGCAGGGGCTGTGACCAAATTCTGTTGAGCTCTCTTGACAATCTCAACACCGCCATTGTACTTCCAGCTGTCATCCATCTAGAGAGGAAACATTTTAAACCTCATGTTCTGCTAGCCTTAGGTTCACTTTCGAAAAGTTTTCATATTTGAAAGCTGCTAAAATAACATCCACTTGCCACAGAAAACTATTGTCAAAAGCTTGGAGTGCATTTCTTCACACCACCAGATATGCACCAGCAGAGAAACACTTTTTCTAATAAAAGCATAATTATGTATATACCACTCTGGGTCAGCAGATACAGCTCCAAGCTCGGTCTTTCCATCGCTGGAAACCCCACAGTGTGGATGTCAATCATGTATTCATTTGATACATAATGAAATTGTTAAAAGCTATCCTTCACTTCCCAAAAGCACCTATTTTAGAGCCCAGATGTTCCAAAAAAACTCACTGGGTCAGAGGATTTGTATATGTAGTATCTGTCTTATTTCTACAGAGAAAACAGCAGCCCTGTGCCCATGAGCAGAAAGACACCTGCATCTCCACCTCCTCAACAATGCATAGTTTCAGCATTTAAAATACTTGCTAGTGAGATGGCTGAGCAGTTGTTTACCTAATCCTCAGGCTCACGAGGCTACACATGCCTCTTTGTACTCTCCTTACATTCCTTTCCGTTGAATTGGCCAGCTCCTTTGCTGTGTTTCTCTCTTCTCATCAAATTAGAAAACTACTTTGCACCTTAGAATTGCCAACCCTTTATCTACAATGCAGTTTAATAATAACTGTGACTTAAATTGTCTTATATACTGCCTGCTATACAAGTTTAATTTTTATGTTGTCAAATAGGTCTATATTTTCCTTAATAGGATGGTCAGGGATTTCCTGGCTGATTTAGACAGGCTTCCTTCAGCTCAAATACTGATTTCTTAAGCCATAATTCTCATGTATATGTAAAGATTTTAAGATCTTAAGGGCTAGGTGGACAGAACTGACAGGAACATGAACATTAAATATTCAGACATTGTTTCATTTACATAATTGAGTCTAACATGTCCCACATGTGCTGAATCTTATTAGAGACACAAGTGAACATATTTCAACATATACTCAGGCATCAAGTTCTAAAGTCAGAAAGAAGAATAGAACAAATCCTTATCTATACAATCCTGAAAACATTTAAGGGGAGTCTTAAAAATGTGCTATATCATAGGTAAGAAAAGAGCTGATTGCTGGCAATTTCAAGATGTTCAACCTAAAGCTTCAGAAGAGCTCAAAAGAAAGCAAAAATATGGCAAGAAAAAAAATGTTCTATCTCAAAACATATCTTATTTCTTCTTTAAAGTTTAAAAACCCCTGTTTTTATTAAATCTAAATTTCATGAAAGTTGTTTATATACGTCATCAACATTTTACTCATCCTGTATCTGTCCAACTGAGCTTCTGCTCAAGCTCCCCAACTCATTGCTCTTGGGAACAGACTAAATGAACCTGGGACATTTTTACCGTGTAGGATCTGGGCAGTGATGAGATTCCCCTTGACTGCGTGCCAAAAGGTCTTGCTGTGACCACAGATGTTAACCTGGCTGTATCGGCTTTCTGGTAACTTCTAGGGAGAGAAGCTGAAATCCGAGTCGACTCTCCTCTTGTACTCAGCGACTGCTGAAACGAGAGCGAGACTGGACGCTGTGCTACTGAAGATAAAGAGACCTTGTGTGGCTCGGCGGAAGATAAAGAGACCTGGTGCGGTTCTGCAGAAGACAAGGGGGCCTGGTGAGGCTCTGCAGAAGACAAGAAGCCCTGGTGTGGTTCTGCAAAAGACAAGGGGGCCTGGTGTGGTTCTATAGAAGACAAGGGGGCCTGGTGCGGTTCTGCAAAAGACAAGGGGGCCTGGTGTGGTTCCGCAGAAGACAAGGGGGCCTGGTGTGGCTCCGCAGAAGACAAGGGAGCCTGGTGTGGCTCCGCAGAAGACAAGGGAGCCTGGTGTGGCTCCGCAGAAGACAAGGGGGCCTGGTGTGGTTCCGCAGCAGATAAAGGAGCCGGCCGCTGCTCTTCAGGAATATGAGAAGGATGCTGAATCTCAGCTGCTACACTGTCCTGTCTCTTTGCAAACATTGTGGAATCTTCTTTGGCCGTCTCGGCAGGATAAGCTGTTGTCTTGTCTCCCAGTCTCTCTCTCTGGTAGCTGGTTTCTGACAGAGTCAATGTAGGACGAAGTACTTCATCATCCAGGGAGTCATCGGCAGAATACATCCTCCTTGTAGAATTCAGACCTCGAGATTCCCTGAGCAGAGAATAATGCGCCATTACGATAGAATTATGCATTTGCCCCCAAATGGGGTAAGACAACAACTGATATGTAAGTGGCTACTCATAGAAAACAAGAATCAGCACAACACTAACATGAGATTATGCATAACTTTTAAGCATTTGTTAAGAGACTGACCCGATCTTTGATCAAAGAGGCTCTCAAAGGATATTTTTAATCATAAACTATTTTAATAACAAAATTAGAAAGGTCTCACATGGGAGTATTTGCAGATTCTTAGCCACAAATTTATGTCTTCCAAGATCAAAATGCTTTTAAATGGCTGGCCACCGATCTGAGTCTGACAAGTTTTGCTATATAAAATGTATAATATATTGGTAAAAAAAAAATAGCACAGAAGACTCAGGCCTTTATAGAGCACCAGTCAGTTCATGGAGCTTGACAGAATCCCCAAGGGCAATTATATAATAGATTCAAGGTTATTATCCATACTTAAAGAGCTGATGAAACAGCTTCATCCTGCAGTTAGTGGGGAGTCCCCACATCCCTGGCTAACTGCTGTACTTAAGGGAATGGAAGTCTTGAGCCTTGGCATTTCAGACACAGCAACTTTCCTTTGTGACATTATTTCTAAAGCATATTTGCTCTCTCTCTCTGATCTATCCATCTCCCCCAGGTCCACACAGTTAGCTGCTCACATGAAAGTTTAAATTTCACCTTCCTCCTGCCATTTCAACTCAAAGAATAAACCCACACATCCACACTTACATAGACTTCCTTTAAACATAATTTATTCTCTCCCACTAAAATTGAACAAACATCTCTCTTAGATTTCATAAAATTTATTTTAAAAAGTCGATTTTATTTGACTACCCTATGCTTAAACTTTAAAAGGAGAAAAATCGGTGGGTTTGAGGTTTTTATTTATTTTTGTTTTGCTATCAAATATAGCAAATAACTCATCCCCCCACAGAAGACCGTACAGTGTGAGACAAAGAGCCCTTGCTCACCAGTGCTAAGTAATATGTTCTTTTGCTGCCCAGATCAGTAATATTGTTTCAATGCTCCAGCCCGAAACCCTGGCTGCTCCGGTCCATACGTGTTTACAGTTTGAAGCTGATGGCCACATACCCCACCCCCATGCAGAGCTTCCATTTCTGACACTGGGATCTCCCAGGCCCTTTACCTGTCCTGCAGCATTTCCCTAAAGGTCTTTGAGCTTCGGTCAGACTTCTCCAGGGCTTGCTTTTCGATCTCTTCCCTCTCCTCCTTCTTCTTCTGCAGATCTGAAGTGTAACTCTTCCGACGACTTTTCCATTTTGCAAGATCCTGACAAGAAATCCCATCGGCCCGGTCATACCTGAATTTCTACACACCTTTTCCTTGCGGCAGGAGCATGCTGGGGTGTCCTATTACAAGGCTGAAAGCTCTCATGCCCACCTGTGCCAAGGTGCCCTATTTTTGCTTTTTATAGGCAGTGTTTCTGTACTAAGCCTTTATCTCATGTGCCTGACAGAAAACCCTGACCTAATAAGAGATCCCACTTTTGTTATCCAAGAAAGTATTACATCAATGTCCATTTCTCAAAGAATGCTTAAGGCTTACAATTAACTACTAGGTCAGGTTGATCAGGAAATATTTCAAACTCAAATCTCATAGCACCTCAAAAAAACCTCTGATTCACATGCTTACTGTGATGTGAGAGACAGAAGTGTCCCTGTAACAGTCCAGCTCAAGTAAATGGTTGATCTTATTAATATAGGCACACAGATACCTATAATGTGATTCCCCTCAACAAGGCAGACTATGCATAAAGGTCAGTGCCTAACGGGGGAGGTCTACTGAGAAGAACATGGGTCCTAAAGGAAAAGTGAGCTCTACCTACAGAAGGAGAGACCACAAAGCACATTGGACAGACCATGATTTCAGAGAATATAGTCCACTGGGAAGAGAACAGGGACCATCATGGTGGCACAAGCCCATACTTGCTTCCCACATCTCCAGAAATGTGTTTTAAATCAGCCTGGACAATCTGTCTGATGCAGGCATCCCTAGTTGCAGGAGCCAGTTGTGACACTCAGGGATTGAAGCATTTTGAATGCTTCAAATATTTCTCCATTTCCAAATCATAGAAATACTATACTAAGGATTTCAAAAGCAATCCCAGTTCAAAGGGAAGTATACTCAAGGTCTCAGAGATCAAACTGGACCTCACACCAGCTTTCCAGGGCTTGGAAAGCAAGTTTGCCTATAAATCTTTTGGGATACCTAGGGCCAACCCTGCTTTTCAAATGTCCTGAAACCAATAAGGACTATTTTTCCCAAAAGAAATAAATTGACACAAATGTTCATCTGCTCACACCTAATGGGTATCCCACCTTGATAATCATTTTCTTATTAAAAAAAAAAAACTCAAAAAAACTCGTTGTGTGTTTTGGGGAAGTAATACTAATTCTTTACTGGTTTTTACAGAGATTGAAGTTGGAGCATCACACACAAGGCAAGTTCTAACACCAAGCCCAAAGTGCTGTTTCTTGATCATTAAATCAGGTTTCATACTAGAGGGCACTGGAGTTTAGCAATGTAATAGCTTCAGACATTAAGACTGGCTTTTTCTGGTGCTTTGGTTCCTCTTGCCACACAACTCTCTTACCATGAAGCTGTGCTCTAACTTCTTTGGGCTTGGGAGTATGGTTTATCTTTTACAGATCCTTACATTCCTACAGCTTATAATTACCTTGTTCAGCTAAAAGACTTATACTTTCTTCTCTATGATTTGAGATAAAGGTTAAGTCTATGTCTACATAAACACGTGGATATGCCAGCTCTCTTGACACAGTTAATTTTGAATCACATTAGATACTGACTTCAGCCAAAATATTACTCTGGGTTGTATTTCATCCCAATCTCCAAGCAACTATGAGAACTCTTCATCTCTCCCCACTGATGCCAAGATCTGAGCTAGATTCTCTTCCCCTTCAATCTCAATTTTGATCAATGTTGTTTTGCTAGCAGAGGCATAATTAGTAGTCATACCCCCACTCTCCTGTGTAAGCAAGTTTACTCTCCTGCTAGGCAGTTACTTCCTACTCTTTGAGAGTTCACAGTCTCTTAGAAAAATAAGCATTTTTCTACATTTTTAGAATGGTCTTTAAGACATACAATAGTACATTTTCTATAGTACTGAATGCTAAAATGTCAAGGAAAAATGTCTCTTTGATTTCCTTTAGAGAAGCAAGAAGCGCATCATGCTCCCCCTCCCTCCCAGTACTCACATCCTGCCATTTCTGATCTTGCTCTTTCAGTTGGGATTTTATTTTCTGCATCTCTTCATACCGCAGCTGACGCAGGTTCTGAACATCCTCTGCGGTGACATCGCTCATGGACTTGCTCCTGTCACAAAAACACCTACAATCACAAAGGTTCTCGTGGCTGGACCTGAGGGTTCACATGAAGACTGGGCTTCTATTTAGAAATTCCACCTAAATATCTACTGCCCTACCCAGATGCTTTGTTGATAGTGCCCTGAAATAGCACGACACAGATAAATGGTGTTTTTCCAAAGCACAGAAACGAGAGCCTGGCATTCAACGCAGGTGTGAGATGCTTTTGTTTTTTTTTTTTCCACAAAATGGTCAAAGTAACCTTGAACAGTTCTAAAAATAATAACACAGTGCTTGTATTTAGAGGAATAATCTATAAGATTATCTTGGGGGCAGGAAACCATCCACATCACGTTACTGAACTTGTCTATGCTCCCTCCAAGATAACCTAGTAAAGTTTGCCTGTTTTTGCTACGCACTTGCTAAATAAATAATTTAGTGACTACCTGATATTTTCTCCTCAAGTTCACCACCAGGAAAAGATGTGCCGTGTCTTCTCAACAATTCTCTAAGGTCTACAGTAACACTGCGCAGCTGGACCGACTCTCAGAAGACCAGGATAATTTCCCACAGCCTGTCAGAACCACCTCAGATTCCCTCTCCTTCTTCAAGGCAGGGTTCACAGCCTAATCTGCAGCCCCATACACGGACATTCACGATCAGGAAGTAAAGCCGGAGTAGGGTTTCAAAGCAGGTTTTCCCCATTACTGTTACATATTTTAAAGGCTGTTGTAAAAACTATCTTCTAATAGACTTTGAACTCTCAAAGAGTATAAAGCTGCTTCCCAGCTGTAGAGAGGCTCATTCACTTAAATTAGCAACTAAGTTGGACTATGACTAGTGTTCCTATACAGACTACATGGATGAGAAAGACCTCCCAGAAAGGCAGAGTTCAGGTCAGCACAGAGAGCAGCAAGAGGGTGATAGATCCAGAAAGGTTCAGAGGCTAGATGAAATGTTCTTTGTTATTGCATATTACATTGTAAGTAACTATATTATTCGTTGTATTAGTGAATCCTTGGGCACCTAAGTTCTGCATTCTCCCGACAGCTCGCCATCACGTCTTATTTTTCATCAAACTTGGTGGGTTCCAGAAAGCAACTGTAGCTACCATGCAAATGCCTCTAGAGGCTACAGCCTAGGACCTGCCCTCATTGACTTGTTTCCAATTCCTCATGAATAGGCATTTATTCTTGAAAATACCCCTAAGTACCTTGACTGTAAAGCGACCTGCTGCAATGTTATCTGGAAAGGAGTTTTTTTAAACTGCACCTCAATAAAACACGATGTTATTGTTGGCGCAGCCAATCTCCATCCTGCTTTCCCTCTGTGGGGGTTAATGGTGGTACGAGCCCTCGGTCATCTGCATTTGAAACCCAAGAACCACTTTTTGCTTTTGTTTCTCTCTTCTCCTCGCTTTCAGTTAGTTATCTTCTCCTTTAATGCTGCTTTCTTTTCCATTCCGCTTGCCATCAGTCTAGATCAAGGCACAGGCAACCCTCCTCTGGATCTCCAAAAGGGCTGCTTAAATGTTCGAGCTTTCCTCAAATGCTCCCTCCAACCCAAAAGTTCTTTGCTGGTGCCTCTCTGCTTTGTAAAATGCCATTCAAAACCATGGCTAGGCTCACTCCACAGTTACTGGCTCACCATCTGTCTTCCTCAATTCAATGAAGGTCAATTCCACCCTTCAGAGTTGGGACCAAAAAAAGCTTGGAGTCACCCAGATTCCTCTCTTCTTTTCATAACACTTACACTATTCCACAACTCATCTGCTCTCTGTTTCTACATCTAACCATTCTCATCTCTTCCTCCTCCTACACCATCACATCGTCTGCTTGGAGAATCCCAAAGATCTTCCTTCTTCCACCACCCAGCTCAAAGGAGCAGCTAGAGGGACCTTTCTAAGTCTCAGCTAGGTCATGACACACCCAACTCCGGACTTGAGCTTCTTCCCATCAAAGTTCTAAGTAGATTTCTTCAACAACCTGTTAGTCTGGCATGATGTGGTTCCTTCCTGCCTCTCCATACTAATGTTTAACATTGTGTCCTGGTCTCACTCTGCCTGTCAAGTGGCTGTCTTGCACATGCTCATGCCTCTTGCTTCTCCCCTTGCTCTTCAATCTGCAATAATACTCCTTTATCCAGCAAGACAGCAAGAAGCAATGACTTTGTTCCACTTCCAAGCATCCGCTTAAATGTTATGCAGTGTTTCCAGCCTATGAGATTCTACAAATGTCTCTCTGGGCTGATCCCACCCCAAGCCTCTTTCCTTGAACGTTTATTGACATCTAGGATATTCTTACTCCCTGTTACCTGCTGAGTCCTGTAAGATTATTGGGAATTATGTCTGATTGTGTTGATATATCAGTAGGTTTAAAACAAAGACCAGCACATAATGAATACTCCATAAACGCATCCAATCGATGACCTAGATAGTGTTCTATTCCTTACAGCCTTTGTAGCTCTTACAAGGGAAAAGTGAGCTGCCCCTTCTCCCACCTGTTTAGCTAAAGCATTTTTCATGATGCTAATTCTTGACTCTATCTTTTATATGTATAAGCATGCCTAGATTGTCTCTCTCACGAGTCATATGTTATTTGGAAAGAAAATACTAGCAGAGCACCACACATGCAGATTCACTCACTTGGTATCTGTGCTAAGAGTTAGAGCACAGTTAGCCTGAACTGACCGTGTGAGAAAAGCATCACTTTTATAGCATTGCATAGGTATAGTAGGGGATCAATTACATATAGAATTATGACTATATTATGAATATGAACCCACACATGTATAATATACCTCTCAGTAGGTTTAACTATATACTAAACTAGATTGTGTGGATTTAAGACTATAAACTGACAGAAATCATGCCTACTAAGGAAAGAGGCCTTTTGAGTTCAAACAAAATTACTCAGTAAGAAATGGGAAGAAAATGTGCAGGTCCAAGACATAAGGGGAGGTTGGCTGGGTACCACATGATGTTGCACAGACTGTAAAACAAAAGGGAAGTATTAATTCATACTACTCCACTAATCTTTCCTTGGAAAGAGTTGACTCACTTCACTTTGTAGCCAGCCCAGAACCTCCTATGGCTGCTCTTCTTACTCTCTTCCTCCTGGCCTGGGAAGCACTGCTGTGGGCTTTCCCACACAGGATGCCAGTCAAAGGTCAGGCTGCCTCTCTCCACTGCCTGAGTGCTGAGCTAAGCCTAGCAGCCCAGAGGCACATGGCAAGAACAAAGGTGAGCTGAACCTGGTCTAGGATAGAAACGTCTTTTTTTTTATAGGCGAGGTTGTGAGCAGAGTTTGTTTCTGGGATATAGAAAGTTAACCCCCCCCCCCCATTAAAGCAGCAGCACCTGCCATAGGAGTCTGCGTAGACTTCAGCAAAAGACAAGAAGTCAGTCAGGGCTTCAGATCCAGCTGCAACACAGGCTTTCCCCCACTGAACAGACATCAATTAGTTCCTTTCTCAGAGCCTTGGCTCCTCATCCACTAAAGTTATGATAACTAGGTAAGGCTGTGCTGGGGTTGTATACTAATTCTTACTAAGGCAGATGTGACCAAATGGAACCACGTAGATGATAATGCTATAAACTGCTTTCACATTAGAACGGTGGCCCCAGACCACACAGATAAAATCTAGAACTTCTAGAGTACAAAGATGATGAAGTCTTTCTTTCTTTATCAGCATTAACCGCATGACATTAAAGTCCCAGGAGTTCCTTGAGTGGCAACAACACTGCCAAGCAGTCTCTGTGAGTTGCCTCAGGAGGCACAACCCCAGTCCGGTTCTACTACTTGAGAGCCTCCATCCTTGGGAAAGCTGCAATCTCTGTCTAAGGAATGCAGATAACACCCGCCTGTCTCCCTCACAGAACTGAGATAAGCACCAAAGAAAGCATCCAGGAAATTACGAAGGACATGCTCAGCACGGAAAATGAGCAGGTAAGTAACGCTGTTCTCTTAGAACTGCATGCTACAGTTCGTTATAATTCCTTCTCTTAGAACTGCCTGCTTCCGTTGGTTACAATTCCTTATTCTGAAGGCTCTAATTTACAGCTTCATTTATATTTGCAATCCAAAAATGCAGGAGTACCAAGCATCTTGACTTTTCAATTAATTTAACAGTACTGGAGGGGAGGGAGAGGAAGAAGTTTAGGAAGATCACCTGTAAATCACTGATCTCCTTGTACTTCGACTACAAGCGGTGCTCCTGGCACTTCAGATGGAAATAAGGACTATTGTCCTGAAATCCAGCTTCAGTGACCTTACAGCGGATTGTCTAGGGCAAGAGTTCTCACCTTCCTGATGCTGTGACTTTAACACAGTTCCTCATGTTGTGGCAACTCCAACCATAAAATTCTTTTTGTTGCTACTTCATAACTGTAATTTTGCTACTGTTATGAACTGTAATGCAAATATCTGTGCTTTCTAAAGGTCTTAGGCGACACCTGTGAAAATATTGTTCAAACCCCAAAGGAGTCACAACCCACAGTTAAGAACCACTGGTCTATAGAAGAAAGAGCCCAAGGAGGCAATATAAGGCACATTTTGCAGCCTTGGGTAGCAAATAGAAATTTAAAAAGAATAAGTTAAGGATTGCTACCTGTGAAAGCAATATAAATATAATAATTTATCTAACTATGTATATTTTCATTGGACCCTATACAGTTTTGTGAACAATAACCAGTGTTAGAAATCTGTGTGACACATTTTGAAATTACCATCAAATAATATAAAAGAGCATAAGAAGAAATTTTCATTTAGAGATTTGCCTACTTATTTGGGCTTTTCAGCACCAACGCTATTAACATTTCAGCCTATAAATCGTTTGCTGGAGAGAGCTACCCTGGGGTTACCCTGGGTATTGTAGGACATACACAAAAGCACTAACTGTAGATAACACACACACACACTTGGCTGCAATGTGAGACATATTCTAGATATAACTAGATGTCACCTGGGGTGGAAAAGAAAATCTGCAGAAAATAACCAAAGTCAACTTGTCTCCCTTCCTTTCTGCCTGCCTTGATGATATATCCTGATAATCCTACAAAGCCATTTGGTCAAGCTCTATAAGAAAAGTATAGCTGTTTTAGTTGTCTTTGACTGCCAATTTACATGTAATTGGTATTTATTTCCTTGTGATACTGATAAGAGGTTCAGTGGTTATCACATCACAAGATAGTTTATACAACATTTTCTTGTAAACTTTGTCAGTACCATGTTTGTATCAGACCCAACCAGTCCCAAAATTTCATAGAATCACACAAATGGAAATTCATGCAACACAAAGACACACACATGAGAACTGGAAGCCACACAGAAAGCATCGTAATAAACATAATGTGTTACATGCCGAGTAAAGCTTAATAAAACACTTACATAGCATGCATAAGCACTAAAAACCACATAAACTGCAAGCTAGGACTTATTAGGCAAAGAACCAAAATAAAATACTACACATTTCTCTTCAAAATGGTCTTTACCACAAAGAAAGTATTCACAATATGGGCAGTTAGTTTTTAATTACAAGGTATAACACACTACTGCTTTTTTATGATATTATTTTTGGAGAAAGTTCACCTAGCATAAATGTGAACTAAGTTGTACATTAAATGCCTACAAGTAATTCAATTTTAACTTATATTTTAATCTCATTGTAAGAAATCAATGTAAGGAAATCATCCATAACTATAAACGTAGGAGAAAAAGAAAAAAAGGAATAAACCTACAACTTCTCCTAAACAGAGCTGCATTTTCTAAGACACACTAAGTCTCCTTATCTCACAAGTCATGTATTATTCATTGGTCTCAATTAACCAATCATCTTGCTTTATTTGTGTAGCTACCTTAGTACTAACCCTGCATGAGAATTTTTGAAACAGCTTCTAAAGCAAACACTGTGTTATCCAAATAATCAAAAAATTACTTGGAATTGTCTAGTGGAAGCATTTGCTGCTGTCTGTTAAGGATCAGAAAAATACCTTAGCACCCTGAGGTTGAATACTAAGTTTTCATGGTGTTTGTGGTTAGGGTGGGTGCAGAGTGTTGGGGAATGAACTTACAGCCACAGGCAAGCTAGGCATGAATTCAACCATTGAGCCAGGGGTAATTCAAGTCTCATAACAACCCTTACACTATGGAAAAACAGGTAGGGTCAAGACAGAGAGGTCGTTAGTTATGTGTTTACATAGCCCAAGTACTTAGGCTCTTGGTACCTGTACCACCTTTGGAAAACTGTTCCAGGGATGTGGTTTGGCTCCAAAGTCAAACATGATTACAAATGAAAATTCCTCATGAATGTTTAGAATGCTTGAAGGCTCAAGAGGACTTTAAATCAAGTTAAAACAGCTTTCCTATGACAAGTATGATCAGATATTGGAGTGTTATACCAAAGACTGACTTCTTCACCCTTCACAGATGAGACCCTGGTGAGCAGACAAGGCTGTGGGTACAGGTGAGGAAGGGACAATGTGCCTTCACACGCCATCCGGGAAGGAGTCATTGTAACGGTTGCCCCTCACTCAATCATATTTTCGATATCTAGACTTGTGATAGTGATATCATGCTGTGATAATTCAGCCAGAATCTTGGTAGCTTCTAAATATTTCTAAACTACTGAGATTATTAAAAACTCCTAAAATAAGAGATTCTGAGAGACAAGATGAACCATGGTAAGGGGAATATACTCAAATCCCAAGACTGATTAAAATATTGGTCATGTTATATCTAACTTTCTACCTTAATCAAGAACCTTGAAAATATTTCTCCAAAAATATTAACATTCTCCACTAGCAAAACTCCTCATAAGCTGAGTACATGAGTTTTGCAAGCTGTAGGAATTCTTACATTGAGCAAGCAGTAATGTCTTTCCCTATCACAGACTTTCGCAAATGCAGTTTGTGGGGGAGACCTTCAAGAACTAGAAACCAGAAGCTTCGTGAATTTTAGGAATCCAATACCAAAATGAACATATTCTTAGGCTCTTGCTACTTTCAACCATTAAATGAGAAGTAAAAGGGATGGAGTTAAAATTTAATACAGCAAAACTGGGCGGTGGTGGCGCACGCCTTTAATCCCAGCACTCGGGAGGCAAAGGCAGGAGGATCTCTGAGTTCGAGGCCAGCCTGGTCTACAAGAGCTAGTTCCAGGACAGGCTCTAGAAACTACAGGGAAACCCTATCTCGAAAAACCAAAAAAAAAAAAAGGAAAAAATTAATACAGCAAAACTGTTATCACTTTACATAGCAGTTCATGCATGGAACTGGGCATTTAGATGCGAAAATAGTGCTAAGTGGTAGCAATGTTAATCAAAAGTAAATAAAATTCCCATGCACTGCACATTGCAGCCCATTTAGTAACATTACTAAACACAGGTGCAGCACGTCACAGGAGACGCAAGCAAATGTACACATTTGTTGTTAACGTGAACCATAAAACTTACCCATTCTCACCATAAATCTTTTGAAAGAGTCTAAGAAACCAAAAAAACCAAAGGTTAAAAGGGTCACTCTTTCCAGCTGTGTTAGTTTCTCAGCATTAAACATCTTTAACTTGAATCTAACTGGAAATGGGCGAATCTGAACAAGTCAGCCCTTAGCCCCTTCGTAATATTTCAATATTTAGTCAGTCTCCTGGGACTCGGGTCAAACAACAGCAACATTTTCTTAATGTATTCTGAGCCAACAAATTCGTAAGACAAGGCCTCCCCTTGCCAGGAACTAAGGTAGATATTTAGGGCCATTCATTATATTCAGCCTAGTCAAATTTGCCCATTCCCAGCTTATAGTGATCAGAACAGCTATCAGAAAGTTGCATGGCTTATGTTACCAAAATGGTCACAACTACAAACAGAGTTTGACAGACTCATGCATTTTAATGGTGCTTGCACTGAACATTACAGATAAAACATACTACAAATTGATAGTTCAAGAAACCTAGATCAACAAATATCAAGTTAAAATGAAATCTGCAGCGGCATATCTTAGGAAATTATTTAGCTCAATAAAAGACACTGCAAAAATAGGATAAACACATAAAACCAAACCACAGCCAGACTACTACAGAGATGCTAGACATGAGGATAAAAAACCTGCAAACACAATTAGAAAGTACTTTTATACAGTTTCACACTGGAACAAAATGGACAAATCCAAGCCAGAGACAAGCTTTGCATATACCTTCTCAAATCATCCTAAGACGTGTAAATATGGAATTGAACTTCTTCCATGAAATGACTAAAAAGTTTCTCAAAGCCAAATAATTGTTTACAGGATGCTTCAAAACGGCACACAACATGCAGAGCTGAGAAAACTGAGGCGGCTTTTTTTTTCATAAGAAAATTTACACAAGACCATCCATCACAAGCCAACTCCTTGCAGAAACACACTCTGACCTCTCAACCATCAGCCGCTTCCTGTGCCTAAGTCTGCTGGCCTCCCGGATGGCCTCCCACTTCTGCAGGTCAGCCTCGCTGCATGGGCCAGGCTTGAAGCTGACAGGAGGCACAGCAGTCCCCAGCTTCCATGACTGGATCTTGCGAGTCAACATGTCATCTCTCTTCTGTCGGTGGGAAGGGACTAAGACTCGGCAGCTACTGCTTCTTTCTTTGGGTGGGGATGTCCTTTCCAGGGCACAGAGAAATTTCGCTTGGATTTCTGGAGGTAGGGTCCAGGGTTCAGGAAAAGGGACTGGCTGGTATCTGTCGGGGGCCCCAGACAGCGGCACCTCTTTCTTCTGTGCTGGGATCCGACGAACAATCATATCATCTTTTTCTAAATCTGGAAGTAAAAGTTCACCTTCCCGACACTGCAAAATTATATCTCGTTCAACAGCATCGTCTGGCTCAGAGAACCTTCGAAAGTCTTCGAAGGCTTGAAAAACACAAGGATTTGCACGGGAAGCCCCAGTTTTTCTGACAAAGAAATCATCATTTTCTAAGTCAGGTTCCAAGGCTGTCAGCTCAAGGTCATCTGCTTGACAGCCTGGTGTGTGAGAGAGATTTTTTCTGCGAGTTATGAGCCTTGGGCCAGAGGTGGGATCGAGTCTGACATTTGTTTCCGAAGACAAGATGTCATCAGAGTATGTCTGAAGGGCCTGAAGCAATAAAAACTGACTGAAGCACAGAAAAGAAAGAGGAAGGGAGAGTTGTATTAAGTATGAGAAGAATGGTAATTAGCCAGCAAACAAACCAGTACTTATCGGAATGAATTATTAGGAGCCACAGGAGGGAGAGTAACAAACAAGACAAATACTCAGCGCTAGTCTCTGTGACTTTCCTGGGTGTTATCTAAAGAGACATCCACAGGTTGTACTTCCCAGGAAATTTGAACACTGTCAAGGACAAGAGATGGATCTATAACTCTGATCATGTGCACCTCCCTGGGATAAACATGGGTACCAGTCCCGGTACCATCTTCCTAATTCTATTCTCCATAGTGGCCTCATCCCCTCCCTAGAGAAGGATGCATGATCTTAGAAAGTGATGAGTTGGACATCACATACTTTACATGATAGTCCACATCATGGTCATAGAAATAACAGAGTGGTCGAGAGTCTTATAAAAAAGTGCCTGGGGTGTTTTTAGGTTTGGATTCTCCAGACTTACCCTTCTCGGTGTTTACCTAAAAGGATTTCCTTTCTCTTCTCACAACAGTAAATTTAAACAATTTCTTTAAAAACAGTTTTGTAACAGGGTTTCAGAAAGAATCCATGCATATAAATACTGCCTTGCACGTTATTGCATTAATAGCATGTTGATTCCTATAGCCACGTGCCAACACTCTCTCATGCAGAAGGCAGTATGTTACACACTACGCCTTTCTCCTATGTCATTAAATTTCCATGACTCAATATTTAGGGCCTAGGTTAATGTAGCAGCGGAAGCAGGCAGACAAGGTGTCCAAGGTCAGTCACAAGCAGGTAGCTCAGACAGGTGCACCTGGACTCTCTCAAAGCACCGCTGGTCCTCCTGGCTGCATGGGCATCCTGTGATCTCATGGCACGTCTGGTGGCTAGCTCCAGCAAGAGTGAAGGTCTTTGGTAGTTGCTGGCTAACCTATTCTCTGCCTTTTCTAGTCTACTAAAAAGTGTGGCGCTTCTGAGGGAGCCTGAGTCCTCATCCTCAGAGTCTGAATTCCACCTGCCATGAAGTGACGTGGAGAAAAGGAGAAAGAGAAGCAGAAAAGAAATGGAGAATGTAAGTTCTGAAATCTATGCCACGCTAAATACAAAAGGGGGCTTCTCAAAGGCTAGAATCTAAAGGTTTTTTAATCATGCGGTTGCCATTGTTGTTGTTTTAATAATAATAACATAGGTCATAGGCAGTTTATTAATAAAAAATAAAAGGTGCCCCCAGGGGTACAAGTGAGCTTAAGGTAGGTCAAAAAGCCCTCTTTTGTTTCAGAGAAGGGGTTTTATTTTGAAACCTAGGCTCCTTTCGAACATTTAATCCTCCTGCCTCAGCCTCCAGAGTACTAGGCTTCTAGGCATGTGCCCCAGTGTCCAGCCTCAGGATTAAATTTAAACATTTTTTATAATTATGAAAGTTTCACAGATGTTAGAGGGCAAATAAGCCTTTCTCTATCCCTCATTGAAGAAACAGGACACAGAATGTACCAGACTGGGGCAGAGAACAAACATCAGGCCAGGGGCATGCACAAAGACAAACCTGAATCCCTGAAACTCCTTATACCATGGCTTATAAGTCTCCCTCTTTATTTTTTTCCAGCTCATATCTTCTGGGCTCCAGCACTTGGGAAGAAACTGATCAAAAGAACCCCCTGGGCTTGGCACGACTGGACTCAACTTTCGTACATAGAGATCGTCCTTCACAAGGTTGGGTATGCGCATTATCTTTTCTTCCTCCTCTTCCAAATAACAAGAGGAGGTTGACGTTTCGTGGACTGTGTGCCAGCGCTCCATCTTGGGACCCCAAGTCCTCCTTCGGTTACTGTTCAAAATATCCAACCACGTTAAGACACTGGGTGAGCAGTTTGTGGCACAAGAACCCCAAAGGGTATTCATTCCACATTACCCCTGTCAATGAAGCAAATTAACTCCCAGGCTCCACACCACGGCTCCTAGGACCAAATTGAGATATTACAGCAGCACCTCACTCACATTAGAGAAAAGCTAGATATACAAGGCTGTGTTATGAGAAAGAAATTGCAGACAGATTGGAGGTTGCTTTCTCAATTCATTCAATAGCATGATAGACGCCCATATGCCGGACAAATATATTTCTGACCTCATCAGTGTGTGTAGCCCAGAGGCTAACATATCAGGAGAAAATGCTTGAGGACAAGAGTTGAAAGCAGTAGTTTGAGAGATGAACCTCTCGAGTCTCTTTTTCACGTGAAATTTACAATTGACTAAGTCATCCAAAACCACATCAGGCAAACCTTCGCTCATCAACAGGGTCGGAACCGCTCTCAGAACCGCACAGCACAGCATACAAAAAGACAGATTTGGAAGATCATCCTTTGCTTTTTTGATAATTTAGTAGGAAATTAAGGGTTTCTTTCCATGTCCACTCCTATCCACAGGAAAAGTAATGTAACTGAAGGAAACCTCACAATGGACCACATTATTGATCCAGTGACCAGAAATACGCCAAAAAACTGAGGGCATGCATCTAAAAGAAGGCCTACTCCTCAGATGCTGATGTTCTGAAACAGAGCAACTGTCTTCAACATATGTAAAATAGAGTGAAAATCCAGGTAGGAAAAGAAATCCCCATTAGTGATATGTGTTACCTACATGTTAGGAACCATTCCCTTAACTACATTAAATAGTGCCGCAACTTCAGAAGACATACTGAACTCCGTAACCACATCTCATGGCATTACCTTGAAAATGTCCCGTCTGAGTCTGTGTAGACTGGGCTTGCCCAGCTTCTTCTGTTATCCTCATTTTTGTCTGTCCTTTTCTTCCTCAGAGGCGCTGGCACGTAGGATGGCTGCTTACTTTTGTTGGGCAAGAAGTGATTGAATGGTAGGGCAGACTTTGGTTCAATAGCTGAAATCCTTCGATAGGACATATCATCTTTGTTATAATCCTGCATTTTGAATGTGATTTCCCAGTCTGTGTCACTTTCGAAACCTATAAAGGCACAAGGACTTGCTTTACTCGCTGCCAGCCAATTCCTGCTGAGCCCCCTCCTCCCAGCATAGCCTCTTTTCCCCTGGAAACCCTGTGCTGCTGCTAAAAGGCCTGAGTATTTTTAGAACTTTGTCAAGAAGTTGTGATAAGACCCATGGGGAAGGGCTTGCTTTCCATACTAGAGGGACATGCAGTTCAATCTGCTGTGGTACATAGTAAGCAGATAAGACCCCAGTCCTCTGCTCAGTCCCTTCCTTTCCCAACCTTCTTTGCCACAAGGATACGTTTGCTGAGGGATAACCCGTGTGATGAAATCTAGAAATCCAGTAAGTTCAGAAATGTAAGAAAAGGTGGGAAGCCCTCAGATTTATAGGAAGTGACAGGCAGTTGTAGAAACAAAAGGAAGACTGCACAAGTTTCAATAGTGACAGCTAGACCCCTGTAAGATCACTCATTCCAACAAGGACACTACACCACACAAGACAGACTAGATGAAATCTGAAATCCTAACAAAGTAAAGCTTATGCCCACACGAGACCACAGAACTAAAGATGTTCTCTTTCATAAGCTAAGGAACTATAATGGGAATCAGCAATTGTGATTTAAAATTTAGTTAAAAGCAAACTTAGCAACAACCACCACCAAAAAAAAGCCTTTTTGATACATTCCAATTAACAGACAGATATAAGTAATATATCCTCTAGTTGAAAAACAAACCCAGATGTTTTAAAACACGGTAATAGAGTGAGTAACCATATAGACCCAAATGGAGTACTCTTTCCTGCCCTTCATGTTCCCTGCATCAAGTGCATTTAAAAAACCCAGGTAGTTGGTAAGTGTTGCTTGCTTCCTCCCAGCTGCAGAGGGCAACTCCACTCATCTCATGGCTAATGACTTTTAGCATGCCTTCCAGGTTAACTTGACCTAAAGGCCACTTGCCTTTGTCACCTGCCAGGTGGGAATGTACAGTAAACAATGACAGTATGGTTCAAAGGAAGTGGTCGGTCTGACACAGCTGTGTCACAGGTCGGGTGCAGGGGCAGTGAGGGCAGAAAGGGAGAATGGCTTGACAGCCATGGCCAGGAAAGCCAGAAGGCATGAAGAAGGCATGAAGCTATTTCTGTTTTCTTCTGCTTTGCTTTTAACTCCTCCTAATTGAGAGAGAGACAGAGACAGAGAGACAGACGGGGGAGAAAGGCAAGAAGAGAGCAAGCAAACTTTTCCTTACCAAAACTGATTCAAGGAATATGAAAATCACAGACTATTTGTTAAATTTTGAACTTAGAAATCTTTTAGCTAATACAGTTTTTATTTGTACAAATATCATACTTGCTATTTTTCTATACGAAACTCACTAACTGCACAATTTCTAATCCTAAAAATATTATCCTAATTATGGTTACCACCCACTGTAATTGTGTGGGTGGCAGCATTTTAATAGAGTAATCACAGAAAAGCTTCATTCTCCTGAAACCTACTTCCCCCTCCCACCACCCTACTTATAATTGCCCAGCCCTCTACAGTCAGTAAACAAGGTCCCCTTGCTATGTGACCCTGGAGCCTCTGCTTACATCACACATCAGACATGGGCCCGTGTGTCAAAGGAGACTCAGATCTTGCTCCACAGAGTCTATATTTTGAGGACAAATCCACACAGGCCACAAACCCACAACCTTTCCTGCAGTTATTCTTCGACAGGCAAATACAAGTTCAAACACAGCATGCCTTAAGTTCCTCGGTCAGGGAAAAGGAACATAGTGGGCTGACATTTTCAGTCTCAGGTTACAACTTTAATTACTCGGATGAACTACAAACTTAGATTTATTTCCTTACAGATATGATCATTTTCATCTGAGCCCTGAAAAAGCCATACCTCGGTAGGGAACGGCCAACAAAAACAGTGGCAGTTACAAAGGTCAATTAGAAAGCCATTCACTTATTTCTACTATCTAACTAAAAGTTCAAGAATTTAGTTTTGCTGTCATGCTTCAGTGACTTTTAGAAAACAAACTTCTTATTTGTGATATCTGAGATTTTGCCTAGTAAAAGTCTTAGGTAAAATATTTCTGTCCACAATAAACCGAAAAGCCTCAAAGATGGAGCAGCACCAGCTCACAATCAGAGCTCCCATTTCGTTCCTGATAATGAGGATTTTTTTTTTTTTTTTTTTTTGGTTTTTCGAGACAGGGTTTCTCTGCGTCTTTGGAGCCTGTCCTGGAACTAGCTCTTGTAGACCAGGCTGGTCTCGAACTCACAGAGATCCGCCTGCCTCTGCCTCCCGAGTGCTGGGATTAAAGGCGTGCGCCACCACCGCCCGGCTAATGAGGATGTTTAAAGCACAGAAATGTTTTAAAAGGAAAAACCTAGTCTTGGAAGTGCTGGGGTTTAACCTTGAGAGTCTCATAGATGTTGGCCACAGGCTCTATCACTGGACCATAGCCTCCGGATTTAAAATGTTATCTGGGGTTTCTGGTAAAATTAAGACAAGAAAGAAACATACTCGGAAAGTAGACTATTCACAGACTTATGCACTTCGTGCTTAGATACATGAGGTAACAGCCTTATAAGATAGCTATTACCAAGCCTCTGTCTGAAGACTTTCTCACTGACAAAATTCAGTCACAGTGAGCCAGTGAGTTATCTCCTCACAAGTCCTGTCCAAATATAGAAGTTTAAAAGGGGGAAGGGACTGGAATTACTCTGAGGTATGAGGGAGGGAAAAGCCAAAAATAACATTTAAAAGCCACCTAAATTACTTGGATTTATTAAGATCTACATCTTGATGAATCATTGAAACAGTTTGATTCCACACTGCTATTTTCTCTTCAAATACAAACAAGCCAAATAAGCCTACATCCTAAGACACAACTCACCTTCCTTCCCACCTCTGAGCGTGAGATCTGAGGAGCAGCTGGTCAGTGACCTAGACCCCAAGGAGTCAAGGCTTTCAAAGGAATCTTCCCTCCTATGGCTACCTGGAGGGGCAGGAAATTCTCCTCTGTCGGGACTCCAGATGTCCCCGTAGCCACTGTCGCGGCCACTTCTTTTCAGGCAGCTAGAATCTTCAAGAGCCTGGAGGAGAAACATTGTACAAAGACCAGTGAGTGAACATGAACTTTCTGGGGTGCAAATGTGATGATTAATTAGGGAGAGAAGTTGACAGAATTTTCCTGTTCGACAAAAGAAAAAAAAATGTTAAAAGCACATCTTTTTTCTCCATAAACTGTACGATGGGGGGGGGGGTATTTAAAATTCCAAATAATAAGATATCTAAAATTATTTAGTAAAGTAGTTATATAATCAGTGCACAAGATAAAATACTAATAAAAACAGCCTTCAAATGCTGGTCAATGGTTTATATCTTAGGTAGAAGAGATTAAAGAAATCAAAGAGAAAGCCCTCCTAATGTAGGCACCCAAAAGGGAGACACATCTTGAAAATGTGTCATTCTCTCTCCAGGGTGTCTGAGGTGGTTTATGTTAAACATAAGACCAGATCGACATTCTGTTGTCCTATCTGCCCTCAAAAGAAATCCATTATCTTAATGAGCAGTGAGGATACCTTCGTGGAATTTCTTTATTTCACTGATTATGCAACTTAGATTGAGACACTGGCAATATTGAGTCAAGGGTAGCACACATGCTTGCTGGTATATAAAACTTTCCTTTCTTCAATGGAAAGAAAATACCTATTTGGCTCTTATATGAATAAGAAATACGTGAAAACAGGGTAAAAGATATCCCATCTACATTTATAAATTTCGTAGAGCTTTCCCAAAACATAGCTCTGAAATTTAGTGAACCTAGCAGACCTTTGAAAAATTCGGACCTAAATGAAAATCAACGAAGTTAATCTCAGGTGATGAGTAAAGAACATAAGAATAACAAAATATAACATGCAAACTTGGATTGAATCATGATTTAACTTTTAAAAACTATGAAAAATAGCTGAGTGACCACATAAAATAGATTCAATAATTTATTGAGGATTAATTTTGATGAGATTTCTCAAGTGTTATTATAGCTATGCAGAAAACTATTCTTACTCTTTAGAGATGGACTCAGTGAATACAGGGGTGAGGCAAGGCATCTCAATTCATCTTCAAATGGTTAAGTGAAAACAGGCAGCTGGGCAGACATTGTTACGGAAAGCCAACGTGGAAACACTTCATCAGGTAATAATGAGGTGAGGTTTGCAGGTTATTGTCTCGGTATTTTATCACGAACACTTTCAACAGACGAAGCAGGGCTGGCTAGTGCTCATGACAAGCAGCCAGCAGCTCTTTGAAGCAGACTTCTGCCTAAGTTAGACCCATCAGCCTGTGAGCCAATGTCCGGCAGGTGTTTGAAATGCCAAGAATAGCTAGTACAGACATTCTGTATTAGCTTTGAACTTGACATCTTGGCATGAAAATGCCAGGGTCTACCCTTTTCACCTGCCACTTGCAACCAAATGGGGAAGCCAAGCTTAGTATCAACAGGCTACATCTCAAAATATAAGATTAACATTTTAAAGTCAATTTTTAGCTCCATCGGGTCTCTTGAACACATAATTTTTGAAACCTCAGAGTTAACACAATTTGACCTCTGATATCATCAATGTTAATATGGCTGACAATGAGTCATGTGGCCTGTTATAAATAACTCAAGTCTGGTTTTTGAGGACTTCACCCTAACAGGTTCCCCACAAAGTGAGTCATCCCCAGTTTATAATCTGACTCAAATTTAGCAGTTTCTACTGAGTATTGTTTCAATGTTATTTCCAATTGGCTTCATCATTGCAAGTGAATTGTGAAAGTACACTTGACACAACACCTTCATCTAAAAAGAACTGAAGCAAAACAAATGATAGGTTCACATGCCTCTTGTGTCTACTCCCACCAGGTAAAGGAAGAATAGGACCACAACCACAATCTTATCTACAAAAAAAAAAAAAAAAAAAAAAAAAAAAGTCTTTGGACCATCCTGACTTTGATATGGACGACTGTGAACAGCCTTTAAAGAGGCATTCCTAGTACAAACTCTGCACTGCGATTGTTCATCCTGAGTCATTGCCATAAAAAGTGGGAAAGTCTATAAAGAGCACTAGTCCACAAGCCTGTGGCCCCTGTATCTTCCAACTGCAGAGTTCCTGAGTCCAAAGAGCTGTGAAGCCAGGTTTCCCTTGTACCCACAACTCCCTGCAATTCTCTCACCAGAGCCTCACCCTCTTCATGGCAGGGACTGATCTGCTTTCTAATCTAAGGCAGGTATGCTTGCTGGTAGACGTCAGTCACTCTACAACATATAGCACACTATGAATGTGTGCCACTACCTCAACTACTGTCTCAGGTAATTCATCCAAAATGGTAGATATAGAATTGCCCTTTTCTGAGTGTTCATGTACATACACTACACATGCGTGGCAGCACATATGTGTGTGAGTGTTCATGCACATGCAAGCATGTGTGTGTAGAGGTCAAGGAAGGGTCAATCTCTAGTGTTTTTTTAAGAGGCATCCACCTTGAGTTTCTTTTGTTGTTTTGTGTTTCTGAAGACTGAGATGGGGTGTCTTAGTGGTTTGTACTTTGCCAAGCAGACTATACTACCTTGCCGGGGAGCCCCAGAAATCCTCCTGTCCTTGCCTCTTCAGTGCTGGGATTACATGTGTGTATCACCACACTCCGCTTTATTGCATAGATTCGGGGGTCAGACTCATGTCCGCATGCTTACGCGAGCATTTTGCCACCTGAGCTGTCTTCCCAGACCTAAAGAGCTATCGAGTCCTTACAATTAAAGAAAATAAATGTGTAATCCCATCTCTTTATAATAATGCACATGGCCTGATGCAGGCAAAGTATTTTTAAAGACGTGGATAGATATAGGCAAAGGCAATTATTTTTATTATGTCCAAATACTTCTCTCTTCTAATCATAACTATCATTTATTTCATCCTCATTGTGAGAATGAAATGTGTCAGAAACATTCAATGTGTTTCTTATTTAATCATCAGAAAAATCTCACAAAGCAAATACTAGGTACTAATATATAGATGGTGTTTTATCATTTTGAGCACCTATCTTCTTCCAATTATTATAAATGCCCTGGTTGAATAATTACACAGAGAAATTAGTTTTCCACTAGGATCCTATAAATGAAGATTTTCTTGACCAAAACAAAAATCATTATGCTTTGTCCTCAGTGCTTGGCCCTTCTCAAATAGTCCACAAGGCTTAAAAGTCTGTTACAAAGATCCCGGGATATGAAAGAACAGAAACACACAGCAAAACAAGGGCTCTGGGCTTGGCAGTTAAGAGCACCTGCTGCTTTAGTTCAGTTCCCAGCACCCACATCAGGCAGCTTGCATTCCTACAGAACTCCAGGGCACCTGAGGGCCTATTCTGGCTACATGGAAAATATGAGAACAGATTGGGCTACATGACAGTTGCTCACCAGCATTCTTCTTGTGTGTGCGTGTGCGTGTGCGTGTGTGTGTGTGTGTGTGTGTGTGTGTGATTACAAATAAAATAACCACAAATGAAAAAACAAGGGTTCTAACTTTAAAACCTCCCTAGGAGACAATCACAACTTTTGCCTTCAAAATTCCAGCAGCTAGGAGATAGAGGCAGGAAGATCAGGAGTTCAAAGTCACCCTGGCAAAATAGCAAGTTTGGAATAGCCTAGATGACTTGAGAGTGTCTTAAAACAAAAACCAAAAAAAAAAAAAAACTATCAAGTTCCACTTAACACGTATCATTCCTCAATGAACACTGGCAGCATGGAGATATTGGAATGAGGTCACTAGATAATTACCCATGACAAGAACAGAATAATAGAAAGAAACTCAGTAACTCCTATAAACATGAATAGCCCTAAAAAATGCCTTTTTACTGCAAATTGAGTTCACAGTGAGTACAGAAACAGTTAAATTATATTGTATATAAAAAGCAATGGATGTGTCATCAAATTACCTAAAATTAAGGACATAAAATTCTTATACCTTGAACCTGCCCTGGCACAGATAACTTCTTGAAAGAAGCACATTAACCCAGAGAACAAGTAACCAACCTGCCTGCATATCCCTGTCTAGGAAGGAGCACAGGCAAGCTCCATGTCTGCTGCAGAGGCGCCTTGGGAGTGGAAGGAAAGAGCATGATGACGTCGGCGCACACGTCACATGATGACGTAGGCGCACACATCACAGTTTGTTTCATACAGGTGCCGTTGGTTTCCTTACCTTGGTTAAAGCTTGGCCCAAGAGAGTCTCAAAAGCTTTCAGATTGAGATAGGGACCATTATAGTAGGGGTTATTTTGTGCTTTTCTTCCCAGCCAGTACAAAGTTATCAAAACCTAGATGAAAAGAACAAGAACAGTGGATTGGTAACCAAGTGCCAAGTTCAACCACAGGTAAGCAAATTGTAGCTCATAAACGATACTTTAAAGTTAAAAGGCAGACTCTTAAATGTGTGATATGGAATGTAGCCATTAAAAAATCGTAATTATTCTTGATATATTTTATTATTTTAAAATGGGTTCTCAGACCAAAAGTCACAGAACTTAACAGACAATCATGCACCCTACTTTTGGGAGGAAGAAAAAAACAAGAGAAAAACATGAGGGTTGGTGACGTAACTCAGGTGGTATTATGCTTACTTAGCACGCAGAGAGTCCTGGGCTTTCCCCAGCATTGCGTGAAAATGGGCCTGGTGGTTCATAACTGCACCCTCCATCACTTGGAGGATGGAGGCAAGAGGACCAGAAGTTCAAAGGTCATATGCCTACATGGAAACTATGAGAACAGACTGGGCTACATGACAGACTGTCTGGTAAAACAGGAAAGTCTAAAGTGCAAGAGAAACTGTGTGTGTGTGTGTGTGTGTGTGTGTGTGTGTGTGTGTGTGTGTGTAAGAGAGAGAAAGAGACAAAGAGAGACAGAATGCACACAGGTTCACAGGTGTAGAGGAAAGAGGACACCTTCCAGGAGTTGACTTTCAATTTATATATAAGTATATATTTGAGGCAGGGCCTTCTCTAGTTGCTTGATGTTACACAGTGAATGCCTGGCACAAGTTTCTTTATGATTCCTCCTGTCTCTGACCCCCATCTCAGCCTGCGTGCTGCAAATACATACACACTACTGTATTCAACTTTTTCTGTGGGTTCCAGGGATCAAATTCAGACCACCTAGGCTTGCCCAGCAAGCTCCTCTACCCAGTGAGGCACCGTCCTGTGCCACAAGGGAAACTTTTTATGTCAACAGTTTCCTGATAAAACTACCTAACAAACACCTAAAGTCAAAAATTCTCAGCTTGCCTGGTGAACATATTTTTAAATAAAGCTGTTACTTTTTAGATATTCTTCTATAACTGTACAATATCAAGGACATGGTATCAGCATATACTCAATAAGCACCTAGAGTTCTTAAGCCATCATGTTGTCCCTTAATGTCTAACTTGATAATCTCCTGATTGCTCCCCTAAAACTCTGAAAGTGAGTTTGATATTTACAAATTAGAAACACAACAACCAATCTCTGAAACCTAATCTCTCTTATGCTGGAGTCAGGTCTACACAAAGTATAATACATATAACGCATGTATTGTAATAGATAGATAGATAGATAGATAGATAGATAGATAGATAGATAGATAGATAAATAGATGCTTTGTATATAATATATACATAACAACACTTAGACTCTAACTGGTTGGTTTCTAGGTAAATTTTAATCAGAAGAGATGACACAGAGTATATTCTTAGATCCACTATGATTTTACAGAACATAAAGGAAAAGCTATTTATAAAACTCTATTAAATAAAACTTACATTTTTCAATCTCCTGTCAGTCTCTTCTTGCCTGTAAAGAAAGAGAACATGTTATATCCATGAACCTTAAATTATTAACTATAAGTCAAATTCATTTTCATTATAAGGTCCATTAGTATTAAAATCATCTTGGATACTCAGAAATCTTAGAGCACAAAGAATTTTCCATAGTCATTGATCTAAATATTACAGTGAGTTTTCTTAAATGATAATAATAATAAAGCCATTTGCTCTGTTTCTTGTTTTAGCCATGATGGTCTGATGAGTTATTCAATTTTCTGTAAGTAGTATTTAAATGCAATCTGAAGGTTCTAAGCAGAAATCAAAGCGCACATAGGACAGGAAAATTGGGGAACACACAACTGGAAGGAGAAAAGCAAGCTTTGCACTGAGCTTTTCCCTCTGCTGTCCCACAGGTTTTCCCCCAAGAAAACCCTCTGAACACTGCTTAGAAAACCTAGACCTGCAGAAGATGAAAATTTCAGTTTTAAAAATGGCATGAAGCAGGAATGGGATCTGATGGCTTTGACCCCATTATTGGTAAGGGAGAAATAGGCAAATATCTGAGAGTTCAAGGTCCCTAGGTCTAGTGAATTCCAACCAGGGCTAGTGATACCTTATCTCAAAAAAATGCAGCCAGTAACTTTGACCTGAACAGTCTGAATTCTATTACAGACATGCTGGACATTTTTGCTGGCCTGTAAAAGAGAAAGATGCTTATGAAAACGTCAAAAGGAAGCAGATAGCACATCAGTTTTGAAGAGACTGAATAGTGTGTAACAGACAGATTGGGCCTCTCTCAAACACTGATGTATTTCCATCATACCAACACAGGGCATCAGTGAGAACCACACTGCAGAAAACTGAGCTAGACGGCATCTGAGATAGCTTTTCAGCATAACTGTAAGTAGCAAAGGAAAAAATATTCACATGTATTTGCTGTCAACATATATATGGAATATATTCCATACATCAAGCATGTAGCATGTTTAACAAACACCCATTCATACAGAGAAAAAGAAAAGCAGGGTGTGAGAGAATACAGAGACGAAAGCTGAACTCAGCTTTCCAGGATCTACCACAGTTCCATTTCACAGAACAAACATGAAACAAAATGAATTTATGCAACTCCTATCCCCCAAAAGAGCACTAACAGGAAAACCCATACGCCCTCACACTGCTGGTAGAAACAGCTGATGGATTTATACTGTGATCCTATTTGTTAGCATCAATTTAAAGTAAATATGTCCATAGCCCACAACCCAGTGACTCCATTTCCAGGTTTATGCTTAAGAACAGTGTTTTTATTTGTTTAGCAAAAATCATACACGGGAGACTTCCCAGCAGCCTTATGTTATGGAATATGTACACGGTGAAGCACTGGACGGTAGTAGGATTAACAGTCTGCAGTTTCATTTAACTGTATGGTTCAGTATCACAAGCAATGGGAAGAGAAGAGTACAGATAACATGGATAGATTAATATAAATGTACTAAAACAAGCAAGACAAGAAAAGTCCACTGCTAGGCTCAAGACAGTGTTGGTACCCTTGGGATAAAGAATGGGAGGGGCAGTGACAAAGAGCAAGGCTTCTCCAATACTGGGAATCTGAATTTCAGGCTGGACACTGGTTACCTGTGTTTTCCTTCCGAAGAATCTTCAACCTGTAAATTTATCCGCTTATGGGTTATTTTTTTAACATGGGTTCTAGAATCAAACTCAACTCTTCATGCTTGCAGGGCAATAAGATTACCAACTGAGCCATCTCCTGAGCCCTTGGGAGTCGAGTTGGGAGTTATACAATACATAAGTTTTTGTCTGTGTACTATACGTCAAAAAAAAAAAAAAAACTAATCTGGAGAAATTTCACAGCCGAAGTACTCAAATTATAATTTATGTCTTCAATTAAGAGAAAGTCATCTTGTAAAGATGAACAGCACTCTCTTTTGGAACTCGAAGTGGAAATATCACTACAAACTACTGTGAACTCACAGGCTTTTGTTCTAAGGCTGATCAATGTATCACTTCAAATAGGAAATTAGCCAAAGTACAGAAGTACCATGTAGTCTTAAAGATTTGTGGGTCTTGTGGTGATTCATTCAGCCAATAGCCTTGGGATGCCAGCCTTAGGGCGTGGCTTCCTGTCTACCTATGTGACCACTTAAGAGAGGAGAGAGAGGTCACACACTCTCTTGGGTTGTAAAGGCTGGGTTAGGTGGCGTGAAGCAGTATGTGATAGGTCCAAGCAAACCTAGGTAAAATAGAAGGACTCTGCGACTGGTTATACCTTGTCCTAGATCCATGAATCTGTTCCCCCATTGCACACTTAATAAATTGAAGTATATATATATTTGTGGTTCATATTACAGGGCCTCAGAGAATGATCCCACTTTTATCATAAGCACACTTGAGCATCAGGAATCAGAGCCCTTTTGAAGGCCTACCTCCTTTCAATAGCTTGCAATAATCATTTTCAATCCATCTGGCTGTGCCTTTTTTTATAATGATAAGTAATCTTTGGAAACACAAGGCAAGGCTGTTCTGTGTCCGTGTGCAGTGACCTTGCACTTCTGCCCTTCACTTTACATTCCTTTCTAAGTATGAACATTTACAACGTGCCCCAGAACACAAAGACACACAGGCCAGCCAAATTATCCTCCTATCGCTGAAACACGTAATACCAGGAATTCACATGGCCCTAGATTGCTGGAGCAGAGTTCATGCTGACACACACACACACACACCCCAGTGGCCACAAGGCACAGCCCTAGACCTTTTAAATTAACAAGTAGAGAGAGAAAGCTCAAGGTAACAAGTCACAGCCAGAAACTGAAAGTAAAGTGTGCATGCCTGAGTGGCTCCACCAGTGCAATTGTGTCTAAAGTGGACACGGCAGGACACCATGCTGAAGGAGGGAGCACTGTAGGGACAGAAGTAGGTCCCATGGGCTATGTCCACTTATTTAGACCATTTCCTCTCAGAGTTTTCATTTCTTATCGATAAGCTAAAGAGGAAATAAACAATGTAGGAATGTTAACCTCCTCAAGACTAGTCCTCGGAGGGAGGGAAGGCCCTCTTCTCTCCACTCTTCCCACAAGAGCCTCCTAGCGAAGTCCTGGGCTGCACTCAGACAACTAGCCTAACACGACACTCCCAAACTTTACCTTACCCTCTTCTTATCCTATATTTGCAGCCATCTTCAGCCTGCATGTGTATGTTTTTGCGGTGCTGAGAATCAAACTTGGGCCTTCATGAATAGGCAAGCCCTCTGCCATTGAACAGCTTCTCTAGTTCTGCATTTTTAAAAAATGTTTTTGACCAATATGAGCATAAAAAGTTCACTGATCTCTCTAGTACAGGAATAAAGGGTCTACCTACTTGAAAACGCATAAAAATATTTCATATGCTCAGCATAATGCAAGACACACAAATGTTCTCATTCGTCAAATGCATTTGTCTGACTTTGGAAAGGCAAAATGTCAAAAGGTTTAAAACAAATCCCCTCAACAGTGGTTCTCGACCTTCCTAATATTTCAACCCTTTAATAGTTTCTCGTGTCGTGGTGACCCCCTCAACCATAAAAATTTTTTTTGCTACTTCATAATTGTAATTTTACTACTGTTATGAATGTTAATGTAAATATTTGTGTTTTCCAATGGTCTTCAGTGCCCCCCCACAAAGGGTCGGGCGACCGCCAAAGGGGTTGTGACCCACAGGTTGAGAACCACTGACCTAGGCACTCTTGAATATTCATATGATGTTAAAAAAGAATCAAATTGCATCAGCTTACTTTTAACATTTATCCAATTTTACTCAGATTTCACCTCTTCTCACAGTTAGGGTTGAAGGACATATAACCATGAACACCCCTATGGAGACCATAGGAGGACACTAGGCATCTTCTGCTATGGTTCTGCACCTCACTGTCTGGAGGCAGGGTGTCTCACTGAACCCAAACCTCATTATTTAGATGAGAGCTACCTTGCCAGTAAACTCTTGGAACCAAGACTCCAAGGCTAGTGTTCCAGGCCCAAGCAGTTATGCGGATGTTTCCAGTTGGGTGCTGGGAATTCAAACTCAGGACCCCATGCTCACAGAGCTACATTGAGCCACCTCCCAGCCTCCAGGTCTCCTCTGACACTGCAGTCAAACCCAGTTCTGCAAAGCCAAGTATCAATAACCAAACCAGAAACACACAAAAACAGGAAAGCAGGCCAAAACTTGCATGGTAATAGTTGGGGGAAAAATAGACTTACACACATACATACACACACACACACACACACACACACACACAAAGATAAAGGGATAACATTCATATAATATTCAAAAATGACTATCTCAAATACACAGATATCCCTTATTTAATCCTCAGATCAGGCCCTATCTTTAAATACAACATTTAATATTCGCAAAATAGCAAGCAGAGCTAGCTGTTCCATTGTGTTAATTGAATAGTATTAAAAATCCCTTTACTGCCTGACCAAGGATTGGCACACCTTTTCTATCATGACCCTCCAAATTGTGCCAGCTGTGGGTTCACACAGCTGCCAATCATCTGACCCTAGCAGCTACATAGTATATACAGAACTTCAAAGCCATAACATTGGTCTTCTCCTTACTATTCAAAGATTTTAGCTGGGCGGTGGTGGCGCACACCTTTAATCCCAGCACTCGGGAGGCAGAGGCAGGCGGATCTCTGTGAGTTCGAGGCCAGACTGGTCTACAAGAGCTAGTTCCAGGACAGGCTCTAAAAAAGCTACAGAGAAACCCTGTCTCGAAAAACCAAAAAAAAAAAAAAAAAAAAAAAAAAAAAAAAAAAAAAAAAAAAAAAAAAAAAAAAAAAAAAACCACAAAGATTTTAAACACTGGTCTGAATCAATAAAGAAGTACATTTTAATCAGATCAGGAAAATAAAGGTCCACCCAGAAGCTCTGACTCTGCTGAAGAGCTGGGATGTGAGATCCCCCCCATGGGGTGCCAACTTGGCTCAGAAGGCCCTTTTTGGGGTACCCTTGCTCCCCTTCAATCATCTGTGAGAAACCGGTCTTGTGAGCTCACCACTGCAAATCCTTGCCTGTAAAACAGGAGCCTAGTCTCACTGGGAATCAATGAGATTCAAACTTCTTAACCCTGGCCCGGCGGGGAAATGAACATTTCAATGCTGTCCCTAATTGTCACATTTACCTCAACTGGCCTATTGGATTAGGGGTAGTAGCTGGGAGCCAGTCACCTTTTCCCTTACACAGAAGCCTCTCCCCCGCACTACGCCCTCAAAGAGACACTGTTGAATGAGACATAATTTTCAAGACTCTTTCATAGTATACTTTCTCTGACTTCTTAATATGGATATCTTTAAATGAGGATCAGAAATTACATCTAGAAGAATGTGAACACAGGGTGAGGCACTGAGGTACGACCATCATCCACGTATCTTCACTGGCACCATGCCAACCCTCTCCACCCATCCTTGGGTTACCAGAGTCTGCTGTGGCTGAATGTCCTTTAAGTTTTCCAGAACTTCATCACTGGAGGGGAGAAATATCTAGACAGCCGAGAAGCCCTCTTCCATCATATATGATAGCAGCTTGAGGGCAAAATGTTAACTGAAGAGATCATAATTTGCCAGTGGGTGCCAGCCAGTGGCATTCTACTGCTCCATCCAAAGTAGCTCTAAACATCCTTCAAAGCGTGAACTCTGGGCCCACACACTGTATATACAACAACCTTGCCTGCTCACCTCAGGGATGGGGAAACTGGAGCCAGCCCAGCACATGCTTTACCAGAGAATTCCTCATGGGACTGACAAGGACAGCATTAGAGCTTGTAGTATCTCCACTCACAGAGCTAGCCTCGCTGATTAAGGGCCAAGAGACGGCAGGAAATTACCTCACAAGTCAGGCTTCACAGCATCTGACACAGATCCCCCTTCCTCTGATTTTCTCCATGACTCAACTCGGTTTTCACTCAAGACACCACCCAATCTCACACGCTACAGAAAGACCCGATCTCCCAACATCTTAATCCCCTAAGAAATGACTCCTCCTCCCAAACCGTCTCCCCAATCCTCAACCTCCACTTTCAAGGCCAATCTCGGTTATCATTAAATGTAGCTCTGACTGTACCATTCCCCAGGGAAACATGCAACCAAAGACTTGTGCTGGAATTCATCATGCAAAGTAGGAAAAAATCCATTCCAAGGCAGAAACTTAACACAGTAGAAAGACTGGTTTAGCACCAGGGAGATAGCTCAGCAGATGAGGGCTCTTCCTGCCCAGACTGATTAACTAAACTCCATCCCTGGATTGCACAGGATGGAAGATGAGAACCAACTCCCACTTATTTCCCTCCAACCTCCATAAGCTCACCATGGTACACAAAGACCCTTCTCCATTTACATAAATTAAAAAATAAATAATTTTTAAAAATCCTGGTCCCACCTACCACCACTCAAAGCCTCCAATCCAGGCCTCTTCTGTCCAGACAAAAAGTAAATCTTGACGAATTCTTGCTGTTCTCCCGGGAGCTCCACACAGTCACATACCGGGTTCAGTCTCCTCCCTGCTACCAGAATAAGTTTCCTTGGCTTCCTCTGCTAGAAGAGTAAGTGCAGCTGATCAAATGCTTATATCCCCAGGGTATTTCCCAGAGCAAAGCCAGGAAGCTTCCTGAAGACCCAGCCCAGCCTGGCCCTGCCCTGGGTGGCACCAGCTGACCTGGGTGTTGCCTTTTGGAAAACTATGTTGACATCAGAGAAGCTGACCTCCCCTAGATACTTGGTCTCTCTCCAAACCACCAAGTAATCTCTACTTTCCAACTGCTGCTTCCAATGCTGGACACCTGTTCACCCCTTTTAAAAGAGCAATTAATAAAAAAGACAAAGAGGAATGAGGTCCTGTAGGCTGATTTCCACAGGAATCCAAAAGAAGAAAAATGGGTGCACACAGTATGTGGTTTAAACACACTAGATATGCCGGAGGTGAGGGTGGAGGCTGGTGTGTGGTGGCAGGAGACAGCAGGGACAACTCAAGCAGATGTGCTTCTAAGGATGGGGTGGCTGTGCCTGTGCCTGTTCTGTGTTCCAAGGACAGAACACAGACAGGGTCAATTATGAGTTTATTTCCTTCTGTTCTGGAGGTTTGAAAGTCTAAGGTATAGAGACCCGACATCTAGAGAGATGGAAAGTGAGAAAGAAGGGGTAGAGGAAAAGAAGAGAGGGGAACCAAGCAACTCGTTTCATCAGAACTGCTCCTACTCTCTCTAATCCACCCCAGCAATCATCACCCAACCATCCCGGAGAGCAGAGCCATGGCACCATGAGCATCCTACTCCCAAAACTACTGCTTCTGCACTGAAACTAAGTTCCCAAGAGTTTGGGAGACACATTCAAATCATAGTAAGTAACATCATTTGTGCTTGTATGTCTTTGTGTGTATATGTATGTGTGTATGTATGAGTGGTGAGTATGTGTGCATGTATAAATGGCATGTATGAGTGCATATATATGTGTGTATGTCTGTGGTATGTGTGTATGTAGGTGCAGTATGTGTATGGGTGCGAATATATACATATGGATTTATATATCGTGCATATATATGTATATGGTGTATGTTTATATGCTTGTATTTGTGTATATGAATATTTGTGTGTATACATTATGAATATATTATGTTTGTTTATATGTGTGTTATAGTATGTATTGTATTACATTTGTATGTGTTTATGTTTGTGCATATACGCTTGTGTTATATATATTATGTATATGGGCTGCATGTACTATATGTATGAGTTGTATATATTAAAATGTGTGTTTGTATGTACATGTGTTATATATATACTGTATGTATAGCATGTGTAAGTGGTACATGCTTATAAGTTCAGGAGCATATGGAGCCCAGCACAAGACCCCAGGTGTCTTCAACAATATCTCTGCCTCATTGTCTTGAGCTAAGGTCTCTGTCTTAATCTGAATTTCTATTGCTGTGAAGAGACACCACAACCACAGCAACACTTAACGGAGTGACTTACTGTTTCAGAGGTTTAGTCCCTTAGCATCCTAGTGTGTCATGACAGCATGCAGGCAGACATGATGCTGGAGAGAATCCTACATCTTGATTCCACAGGCGACAGGAAGTGAACTGAGATACTGGGTGTGGCTTGAACATATATGAGACCTCAAAGCCCACCTCCACAGTGACACACTTCCTTCAACAAAGCCACATCTCCTCATAGTGCCACTCCTTACACACTTCCTTCAACAAAGCCACACCTCCTCATAGTGCCACTCCAAATGAGCTTCTGGGCGCAAGTACATTCAAACTACCATAGCCTCTCACTGAGCCCAAAGCTCCCCTTTTCATTTAGGCTGGCTGGGAGAATTAGGGAGAATCTGCTTCTCCCTGCCCCTCAATCCTAGGGTTAGAGACATATGCAGTCATGCCCAGTTTTTTACTTGGGTGCTAGGGCTTCTAATGCAGGTCCTGATGCTTGGAGAGCCTGTGCTCTCACCAACTGAGCCCTCCCCCCAGCCAAAACATTAATATTGCACACACCACAAGTCAGTCTGTCTTCAAAGGGGAGGGAAATCTATGGATTATGTTCAACAGTGGAACACTGAAGGACTCTTTAAGAGACAAGTAAAAAATTCCCAACACTACTACCTCAAAAGAAAGGGGTCATTCCCATTAAAATGCCAGAATCCAATTAGGGACCTAGGAATCCATCAGGTTGCAGCTCCTTTTCTATTAGTGGAAATTCTAATAATGGAGCCCATCCATCTCATCATTTAAAATAGAACACACACTAGCACCTTCCACTGCGTCAAATGGAAGTGAGAACAAAAGTTAGAGATGAATTCTTAGAACATTTCACCCGTTCTTTCCTTCTCTCAAAAAAGCAAACTGCACCAAAGGAAAGCAACTCAAATTCTCCTTTCTTCCCTCCCACCTTCAAACTATAAATGGAGCTGCCTTCCCGTTGACAGCTTCCCAGTGAAGTTGGAGATCTGTGACTCATGGGTCTAGACCTGTCATTTCTACAGAGCACAGCTCTATCTGGCTAGTGCAGAACCACAAGAACACCACCAGGAAAATACCACTACGCCGGAGAGAGTGAGCACAAATACATAAGTCTAATATCAATACTTACCTATGAGAGAAAAAAAAAGAACTCTCGGAAATTCAACCGGTTTTGCCCTAGCAACACAACGCTTATTCCAATCATCTATGACTAAGTACCTTCTTTTAAAAATAACTTATTAAATTTCACATACCTCCCACACAACATAAAACAGTTTTATGTAAAGGGGAAGGGAGAAAAATCAAGCACTCAAAGACCCTTAGTACATGGTACCATTTAATACAAAGGAAGAATTCCATTTCAGGAGCTAAGAGGCGGGTTTTAGTCTAAATTCTCTGAGCCAAAGATCATGTACCTGTTCTCGTCTACTTTGTTATCATCTTGTTATGACATAAAGCCAGTGTCACAATTGAGATTATATATCATCAAATGACAAACATAAGCAGAACACAACTACTGAACACAGATTGAGAATGACTGTGTACGATCTGGTTATTAGACAGAGTTAGGACACCCAACTGTTTAAACTGTTCAGAGAGAACAGAAAATCCCCTAGCCACATCTTTTGTCCTGTACCCAACAATGCAAGGGTAGCCACAGCAACAGAGATAGTGGGTTTGAGGTTAGATATGATGGTCAAGTCATCAGGAAAAGCCGAAACACTGTAGGTCACAGGTAACACAGTCAAAGTATCAGAAATCAATGGCAGGGGGAATGTTTGGAGAGTAGCCAGCATACAAGTGAAAATATAAGTCCTACAACTGAATGGTATCACCTGAAAAATAAGTATTCACAGCGGAGACGTCAAAGTACTGAGCCCTAAAAGAGCAACATGGAAGGGTTTAGAAGAGAAATATGTCAAGTGACCAAGGGAGGACCACCCAAAGTGATAGCAGTGCCCTCTGCAGCAAAGGAAAACAAGGAAGTAAGGGCCTTGTCCTCGTCCTTAATGCTCCTGAGAGGGTTAGATGAGAGAATCTGAGGATTCCCTGGTACATTTTTATCCTTCATAGCTTACCCACATGCCCCAAACACAGTTATTACATCACTGAGAACATTGCTCAGCAAAGGGAAACATGCAGGACCAAACACTGACACCAATGGAAAGCTCATCAGAACCACTCATGGTTCTAAGACACCACTTGTTAGAACACTGAACTACAACTCTGTAGGTGTCCCTCTAGACTTGAGCCCATGCTGAAATTCAACCATGAGCTATAAATTCAAGACTTATTGTAGTTGAGCAGCAATCATGTGCCAACTGAAACATTTCCCTTCAACAGTTGTGTGTCATGAAAGAAGCACTATCATGACAGGACTTCAGGATGAAAAGAAATTAGAAAAGTATGTGCTTTGCTGTCTTCACACATGTGTGCAGAATTAAAATTGAGAAAATCTCAACCAAGAGATCTATTTTCCTCGTACTTTGAATTTTTCACTCTTTAAATGTTTTGGCATTTTTAAGACTATTACTTTTAATGAACCATCTTCCAACAGTGCTTTTTGATATACCACTTTATACTTAACTACTTAGCACACGGAATAAGAATGATGTATCTATTAAGCATTTTCATCTTACTCTGTGCTATGTCATTTAATCCACTTCAAGCTAATGATTTAGAAATTGAGAAATAGACTCCAAAAGTAAAAAATAAAATAATAAAATAAAAAAGCATTTCCAAGCTTGAACAGCTACTAAGTTATGGTGTGATTTCCAAGCGGCCTCAAGACCCTGCCTCAGTAGTCGTAAACTCTATTTTCACTTTTAAAAAATAATGATAATCAAAATGCATTTACTTCTTAATCCTGATAGGACTCTCAAAATATGGCTGTGTATTCTCAAAACATTGGGTTCAAAGCCTACACAGGTCACCATCAATCTCCTTCCTACATCTATCTTCGAAACACAAAAGACAGAAAGAAGCTCCTTAAGAGATGTATTGTACTGGCTTTTTGAGAACCTATTCTCTTTGGATGGATACTTTGCTCAGCCTAGCTCTAGTAGGGAGGGCTTTGGACCTTCCCCAAAGCAATGAGCCTTAGAGTGGATGGGGGTGGGGTGAGGGTGGTATTTGAAGGAAATGGGAGGAGGAGAGGGAGTGGGAACTTGGATTGGTATGTATAATGAAAAAATAGTTTGTTTCTTTAAAAGAGAGAGAGAGAGAGAGAGAGAGAGAGAGAGAGAGAGAGAGAGAGAGAGAGAGAGAGAGAGGTGTTTTACCACCCCGGATGTGGAGCTCATCTGAGCTTTCCACTCATGGAAAGTTCCCAAAGGTCTTCTCGAAAGACTCGTAGTAAATGAGATAGCATAATAATTATCCTAGAGATAATGCAACCGCAAAGAATTTCCTGTCCCAAGACACTGACTGGACTGAGCTCCCAAAGTCCAGATGAAGAGAAGAAGGGGGGAGAAGATGAACAAGGAAGTCAGGACCACGGGGGGAGGGGGTTGGTCCACCCACAGAGATGGTGGGACTGATCTAATGGGAGCTCACCAAAGCCAGCTGGACTGGGACTGAACGAGCATGGCATCAAACTGGACTCTAAATGTGGCTGACTATGAGGGCTGACTGAGGGGCCAAAGATAATGGCAGTGGGATTTGTCTCTACTGCCATGTACTGGCTTTTTGGGATCCTATAGTCTATTTGGATGCACACCTTTCTAAGCCCGGATGGAGTGGAGAGGGCCTTGGACTTCCCACAGGGCAGGGTACCTGGCCATCCCTGGAGGGGGAGCGGGAGGGAAGTGGGAGGAGGGAAGTGGAATTTTTGAATGGCATTATTTATAAAGTAATGGAAGGAAGGAAGGAAGGAAGGAAGGAAGGAAGGAAGGAAGGAAGGAAGGAAGGAAGGGAGGGAGGGAGGGAAAGGAAAGAGAGAGAAATTAAGAAAGAAAGAAAGAAAGAAAGAAAGAAAGAAAGAAAGAAAGAAAGAAAGAAAGAAAGAAAGGAAAGAGAAACAAAAAAACAAAGAATTTCCTGTCCCTTCCTGCTGCCAGGCCCTAAGTGTACATAGACTGAGAGAGCATGGACAACTGTAAAAAAGAAAAATCAAGGTGTAGCTCCATGCTGAAACACTTGACCAGAATATATAAAGCAATTCATCCTCAGCATTACAAAGAAAGCAAAGTATGATTACCAAAGTATACAAGTGTATGGCAACAACAACACTTAGCTTCCTAAAGAACTTTTTTTTCAGACTGGAGAGATGGCTCAGTGGGTTTAGTGCACTGGTTGCTCTTGAAGAGGGCCTGAATTCAATTCTAGGAACCCTTATGGCAACTAAAAACCATTTGTAATTCCAGTTTCAGAGGATTCTGACTTCTGAGGACAGTTCATGTAGATGGTACACAGACATAGAAGCAGATGAAACACCCAGACACACGTGTGTGTGCGTGCATGCGTGTGTGTCTTTAACAAAATATACTTTTTTCAGTCTTATGAAATGTGAGGGACTGAGGGTGTGGCTCTGTAGCAGGGTGCTTGTCTATCATGTGGAAGTTTTTAAGGTGGGAAAAGAAAGAAGGAAGGGAGGGAAGGAGAGAGAAAGGAAGGGGAGAAATGGAAGAAAGGAAGGGAGGGGGAAGGAGGGAGGGGAGAAACAGAGGAGGGAGGGAGGAAGGGAGGGAGGGAAGGAGGGAGGCTAATACCTTTAGGTTGAGAAAATTAAACAATTACTTTGTCTGCCACATAAATGAGTATTTCCTTACTGATGTACACAAAAGCTCTCTATAGAGCAGTGGTTCTCAACCTTCCTAATGTTGTGACCCTTTAATACAATTTCTCATGTTGTCGTGACCCCCTCAAACAAAATTATTTTATTGCTACTTCAGAATTATAATTTTGCTCCTGTTAACAATCATATTGCAAGTATCTGATATGCAAGATATCTGATATGTAACCACCAAAGGGTCACAAACAGGTTGAGAGCCACTGTTATAAAGCAAAATAAGATGTAAATTGTCTTCTGTAAGCTATTATATCATAACACTAATTCCTTAGCTGTAATTTAAGTGTTAAATATGTTCTTTGTAACATAAACCTTATATAATCAAAACAACACATACCAAACCATCTTTATAACACGTTTTGTATTATTCTTCCTTGCTTACAAGCAAGACTTGCTTGAAAATTTGACATCTAGGCCAAGGAGTTGGCTCTGTGGGTAAATGTGCCTGCCACGCAAGACTGATGCCCTGAGGCCTGTCCCAAGACTCCATATAAAAAGCGGGGTACCGTGACACGCACTTACAGTCTCTTTACTCCTCCTGTGAGACAGGAAGATTGCACAGTAGCTTCCTGGTGTCTAGCCTAGACTACGCAGCACAGCTGCAGGACAGAGGCCAGCCATAACATAATTGAGGGCAGGAACTGACCTCTGGTCCCTACAAATAGATAAATGAAAATCTCAAATCTCTCCTAAAAGATCTAGTCTTCAAGTTTTATGTATTAACTTATTCTGTCCTATATACCTATTCTTTGTAAGCGCCTCTTTAATGTTTACAGGAATAAGCCCTAAATAGAAAACAGAATGAGCAAAAACTGTACTCCCTATGATTTTATTTGTGCCAAGGATTAATTAGCATAACAATTTAAAGACAACGCTGGTTTCTCAGCCTTGGTAATACTAACAGTCATGCTTTATTACACAAAGCAGGGTCCTTGCATATGCTTCTACAGCAAGGAGACATACCATTTCACACACAAGGACAGCCATGTCAAGAGTCCTGGGGCAGACACTCCACCAGCCTCAGACAGCTCTGCTTCAGCTTTTCGTCTCATTACCCATAACATGAACTGTATCATTGCTCCTCCCAAATTCATTGATGGTATGTCATGCCCTGTCAAGTGTCATAAGAACCTTTCTTTGTGGGGACATAAAAAAAAAACCTCTACCCATTCCAGCCACAAACTAAAATATGATTCCTCCAAAGTCCAACTTAAAGATCCAATGAGTTTATGAGGCTTACAGAGCACTGGTGGGACTTCTTTCAGGAGACTGGATAACCCCAAATGCTGCACCATTAAAATCTCTTCCCCTAATGCTTATGGAGACTTCTGTTGTGGGAATTCATTCAGCCAATAGCCTCTTAGCTATCAGCCCATTAGGGCATAGTCTGAGGTACTATAAGCACAGACAGAAAGCATACTCAGCCCTTTTCCCTTTCGCTTGGTTGGTGGTCAGAGTTCAGTTCACACCTTCCAGTGCCCACAGAGCAGAGGAAAAATGCAGCTTTCTTCTCCCCCCCCCCCCCCCCCCCAGCAAGCTGAAGACTGAACCCAGGGCCTTGTGCTTGTTAGGCAAATGCTCTACCACCTGCAGCAATTTTCCCCAATAAACATGTTATCCTTTATTACAGGCTCTTGTGGACCTCCTTTAATTAGGCTGCATTCTAGCATCCAACATGGGGCCTGAACCCATGACTGTGAGATTAAGAGTCTCATGTTCTATCGACTAAGCTAGCCAGGCAATGTTGACGATCTTGTCAAAAGTAACATTTCCACAGTGTTCCATGTTCTTTCACTTATTTCTGTCTCTTGGTGACCAGGGCAGAGACAGAAGGCATCACCTCAATCTGAGCCTATCTGTACTTGGATGTTCAGCTTCACTTTCTAATAACTGGTTTCCTTGGCAATGTCATTACCAACTTTTTTCAAAGATAGACCCAGATTGCCAAGGCAGATGTGGTGCTGACCTCACCCTCCCCCAGTGTACCTCGAGTTCATTGCTTTTGATCTCGCTGTGGTCGAACTTGGGTGGCATGGTAGAGGTAGCTGGTGTTGGATGAACCTTGATTTGGGACAACCAAAGAAAGTAGCACTGTTGCCTCCTCCAAACTGAAAGCTGAAAAGCTCAGCAGCCATACAGCAGAGGAACACAACAGCTTTCTTACAATGAATGTTCCCCAATAAACATTCGTTATCCTTTATTACAAGCTCTCATGGACTTTCTTTAATAGTATGTATACTAAAGCAGCTCCTGAGACCATGAGACTATGTGCAATTAGGAAAGAATTGTATACAAATGTCTAGAAAGTACAGGAAGGAGAGGAAGAGGATTCTCAATTGAGGGTCCAATGGACCTCCATCCCCAAGCCTCCTTCTGTGGGAACATCAAAAATCAACATGCCCAATCTCAGGGCTCGCTCGCTCTCAAGCAGTCACAGCTCTTCTAGTTCAGAAGACAGCTGCTGCACTCAGGGATAGAGCTCTATAGTGCTATCTTACACAGGCAAAGGATAAACCCATACGTATCTTATCCTTTACTCACAGTCTATGAGCACCAAACAGTGGAAAATCAAGGCATTTACTCCCCATTCTCCATTGAACCCTCATCCAGAGCCCACGACTACCAGCAACAGCAGCTGTATTTAATTTCAGTGAAACTCAACTCAAACTATATATTGCTACTATGTTTTCACAAAAATCTATTCCACCTGGATTAGAAGGGTTTAATTGAAGACAATATTTTCCATAACAAATTGTACACACACACACACAAACATGAAAGGCAAAATAAGAAATGTGTTCTTCATAAAGATGTTTTTAAGTTTCCCAAATCTAACCTATCTCAGAAATAGAAGTAATTGACTCTCAAAGAAAAAAATGCTTTAATATTTTAATAGTTTAATATTTATTAATATTTATTACTTCATTTCTGATAATTCCTGAAAAACAATTTTCTTTGACTATCTACAGTATCTATCTTAAATACATGCGATCTTTGTATGTGTGCATGTGTGCAAATATGAACCTTCCATTTTCTACTTGGGTTTTCATCTAACATTAGGAATTTCAAGAAAGATTTAGAGTATTATCGAGTGCCCTATATAACACCACTGAAAATGAGTAAATATGCTTTAATTTAATATAACTGGCTTTCAAAATGCAGGTTAATATAACCCTGTATGTCAATCAACTTTCAAAATCAATAGACAGTGACTAAGATGCCTTTCAAATTGACGTATTTGCTGCTGTAAATTTTCTCATCTTGTTATTTTGTGGCTTGGTTCTAGGGGCTGTTTGCTTTTGAGACAGATCTTATGTGCTAACAAAACTTAGGTGTTGGGATTACAGATATGCACCACTAATTCTTGTTTTATTTATGAATAACTTTTCCAAACCTTCCCAGGATAATAAATGATTCCCCGAGCCCTTTCATTCCCATTCACCGCATCTGATCCCAACCACATTGACTACTGCTTCCCAGGAAACTTTTCTCAGTGTTCTGCTTTATAGTCTCACTGTCCTTAGCCCTGGCCATAATTTAAAATTCAACTCCTTAAGCAGCTGGACTGTCCAATCCCCAAGAATCTTCACCCTTTCACTTGTGCATCCCTGGTGAGGGGCCCCAATTCTAGCCTCAGAACCAAAAAGTTAGGGCCCAAGACAAGCACCTCATTTCTTTCCATTCCAATTTCCCCATCAGAGAAGCTTATCAATTCTAGCTCCTAAATATCACATGAAAATCTGTTCTTTCACAGATGCAATACAATATCTGCCTATAATGCCTCCTTTTTTTTTTTTTTTTTTTTTAAGACAAACCACTCTGGGATTAGAAGTCTAGTAACAGAATTTGATAAATCATCTGGATGGTTTTTATATAAGCTAAAAAGATCAAAAGATTGACATCTGGGCTGGCGAAATGGCTCCGTGGCTAAAGGTGCCTGCTACAAAAGCCTGATGCTCCCCAGACTTCGAGTCTCAGAACCCATGTAAACATGGAAGGAGAGAATCACCTCCATGAAGCCGTCCATCCTGACCTCCAGACATGTGCCATGGTGGTCCCACGCACATCATATATACACATGATATTGAGAACTGTAAAGTACCGACAGCCACTGGCATAGGAGGTGCTTCTGTCTCTGTGTTGCTTTTACTGGTTAATGAATAAAGAAACTGGCTTGGCCTATAGCAAGGTAGAAGGAAGGCGGAGTCAGGGAGAAGCCATGGAGCCACCAGAGACAGACATGCTGAAACTTTGCTGGTAGGCCACAACCTCATGCTGGTGCACAGATTAATGGAGATGGGTTAAGTTAAGATATAAGAGTTAGCCAAGAAGTAGCTAGAGCTAATAGGCCAAGCAGTGATTGAAATAATACAGTTTCTGTGTGATTATTTCGGGGCTGAGCTGCTGAGCAGCCGGGAACCAACAAGCAGCCCTCTTCACAAGAAGCCACTGCCCTAGGAAACAGCAAATTAAAGTGCCACCTGAATTCAAATGACAGCTTCATCAAGTTTGGCGACTTTTCTAAAAAAAAAAAAAAAAAAAAAAAAAAAAAAAAAAAAAAAGGAATTTAAACTGAAACATAATTCATCTAGCTTTATCCAACTGGAGTTTAAAAGTAAACAATAAAAGGCCCAAAGAACCTCAAAGTTAGTGCAAAGGCTGCAGTTGCTGCCAAGGATTTTCAAGTGTTGACTGAGAAATAAAAGAACACTCAACACAGCTCACTGTGCTTAGGCGTGCTTCAGAAAGCACCACACAAAGCTGGCACTCAAGGTACCCTGGCCCAGGGATCTGAAGGTCAGCAAAGGTCACTGAGTTGATTACTTAACACTCTATAAGCGCCAACACCCCATGGTTTCCAGGGAAGAACACCTCAGCCCAAAAAGGGAAAGGAAAAATAAAAGGCGTATCTTGAATCTTAAATCACACAGTACAAAATGCTTACCGTGCTGAGGAAACTTCTGCCGTACAATTTTTGAAAGGCTGGTCCACACCAGCCTTCACGTACTGCTTTGCAGGCATAAGACACTGCCTCCTGCATGTCATAACTTCCTAGTATATTGTATTGCTATGTTGTGTCCCTGAACACCAGTAAAAAGTATCTAGATAGAGTCTTTATACTACCTAAACTCTAATTCACTTGCTTCATGTAAGGGACGTATGGGACGCTGAACTAAATGTCAGAATTATAATATGATAAAAAAATAAGCACAAACCCAAGACATGATTATAATATCTGTGTGGTTTGAACAAACGTAATTCCTTATATATGGAGTCATAGGGCATCAAATATCCAGGAAAAGAAATTAACATTTTAAAAATAAATGCAAAACGTGGATGAAGAAACATGTACGGTGGCTGACTAAAGAATTAAATTGCCGTGGAAGGATAGATATGTGTCCTTATATTAAAAATGTGTATCTGCCCTTAAATGGAAGCCAAATATAAGAGGCTCAAGGCTCAGGGTTCAAATCACAACATACCTCCAAAGAAGAGAGAGATGGAGGAGAGAAAGTCAACTTTAAAAAGTCACAAATGAAAATTTAGGGAATTATATAAGGGTCTTCGATTGTTTTTCATTGATCCACATGTCTGTTTTTATGCCAATACTGTGCTGTCTTTATTGTTATAGTTCTATCATAGAGCTTGAACTCAGGGATCCTGCATGGGACCAATCTAGACCCTCTGCATGTGAATGACAATTGTATAACTTGGTCTGTTTGAGGGACCCCTAGCAGTGGGATCAGGACCTGTCCCTAGTGCATGAGCTGACGTTTTAGAACCTATTACCCATGCAGGGATGCCTTGCCCAGCCTTGATGCAGGGGGAGGATCTTGATCCTGCCTCAAAGTGATATGACATTCTTTGCTGACTCCCATGGAAGGCCTGCCCCTTTTTCAAGGGAGGAAGAATGGATGGGGGGAGCAATAGATGGGAGGTGGAGTAGAGGGAGGGAATGGGAAGGAAGGAGGGAAAGGAAACTATGGCTGGTATATAAAATAAATGAAAATATTTAATAAAAAATAATAATAAAATTATTTAGAGACTAGCGAGACAGCTTAGAGGTTAGGAGCACATACTGTTTTTCCTAAGGGACCCAAAAATTTAGTTTCTAGGACTGACACCAGGTAGCTAACAACCATCTCTAACTACAGTTCCAGGGAATCTCATACCCCATTGTAGAGTCCACTAAAATCACACGCAGAAACCTACACAAGACATACATGTAATTGAAAGTAAATTTATTTTTAAATTGTTTTTTAATTATAATCAATGCCATGGTCATTGATAGGAGAAAACTAGTGAGTTATTATTAAAAGCATTCATTAACAGCAATTCTAATATATCATTTTTTCCTAAAGTGAGCTTTCAGGGTAGCTAGAACGATGGATCAAAGATTAAGAGGACTTGCTGCTCTTCCAGAGGACCAGAGTTCCTGGCACCCAAATGATGGCTCAGAATTATCTGCAATTTCAGTTCCAGGAGATCCAATAACACTCTTCTTGCATCCATAGTCACAGGCAATTACATCCATGCAGATAAAAATCATATGCATAAAATAAAACCAAAAAATTTAAGTAAACTTTTAAATGCTGTAACCCCAAATTTCTCCTTAATTTGCCAATAGATCAAAAGAAAGGTGTCAACCTTCAGATTATCAGATTTACTTCAGAGTAGGCAGGAAGTATCACAAATAATAAACCAGTTTGGAAAGATAGTCCCAAAGGTGTGATAGTAGCACTTACAATTGGATGATAATCAACAGCTGTCTAATTAGCCCACTCAGCAGAAGGAAAAGCATGCCGAATACTGTTGTGCTGATGTGACTAAAAAAGCTCAATCACCAGGGAGTGGAACTGTTTGAAAGGATTAAAAGGATTAGGCGGCGTGACTTTCTTACAGTAGGTGTGGTCCTGTTGAAGACGTGTGTCACTAGGGGTGGGCTTTGAGTGTTCCAAAGGCCGCACCATGCCCACGTCCTCTCTACCTCTAGATCAGGATGTAGCTCTCGGCTACTGCTCTAGCACTGCCTGCATGCCACCCTGCCCCTCACTACTACAATAATGAAGTAAGACTCTACTGTAAGCAAGACTCGATTAAATGCTTTCTTTTATAAGAGTTGCCATGATCATGGTATCTCTTCACAGGAAGAGAACAGTGATGAAGACAACTGGAAACCCAATCAACTACTCAGGGCTAGTGAGGTCCTTAAAGAAAAACCTACTACTCATACTTGTGCAAAGCAGCATAGTTCCTAATTACATTCTAATTCTCGGGATATCCTGGACTCCACTCTATAGACCAAGTTGACCTCAAACAACAACCCATCTGCCTCTGTCTCCTGAGTGCTGTGATTAAAGGCATGCACCACCATGCCTGGCCCCCAAATATGCATCCTTATACCCACAAATAAGCATGCTGTCACTCCTCATCAGAGAAACTTCCTTTTCCAGCAGACAGAAACCATTACAGGAAGCCACAGCTGGTGAAAATGCAGAGAAGAGCAGACTATGAGGTGCTCATTCCCGTGGACACATCTACATCACATCCCTACACCTGAAACTTTTTAAAGAGCATCACAGAAGAGGAGGTAGAGAGATTCTAAAGCCAGGGGACCAGGAAGGTTGCTGTAAGGTTTTATCTTATATTGGTGAAAAAAAAAAAAAGGAAAATGAACCCATGAAATCTCAACATAAGGCTTCTTAAACAGGACCTGAAAAATGACAATATCAGTTACCATGCCACTAGAGATGGAGGAAATTTCATGGGGCCTCAGTGCTTAAAGACTGCTAAGATGGGGAGAACTGCTCTCCCCAGCAATGAGCCCCATATTGGGCTTATCCAATATCAAGTCGTCAGCCCTAAAAACATATACATATGAGTAACCTTAACTGACTCAGAATGTTATGTTTATATATTTATCTGTGTGTAGGAGAGAGAGAGAGAGAGAGAGAGAGAGAGAGAGAGAGGGAGGGAGAGAGGGAGGGAGGGAGGGAGGGAGATTACTAAGAAAACAGGTCATAAATCTGAGGGGACATGGGAAGGTTTGGAGGGAGGAAAGGGAGGGAGAAATAATGCCAATACACTATATATATATATATATATATATATATATATATATATATATATATATATATATATGTATATATATATGAAAACTTTAAAAATAAATTTAATCAAAAACCTAGAACTTACTAGCCTTCAAGGCAAAGGCTAGAGCTCAAAGGAAGAGCTCCTATTTAGCACTCGCAAAACCCTGACCACACCTCCTGTTCCCTGCACACCAAAGGAAGGATCAATGGGAATTCTTCTGTAAGCAAGGCCTTCCTGCTTCTGTCATTCTCACTCCCACCTGAATTCTAAAAGGAATTAACATTCAGAGATAATTACTCACTTCTAACTTCTTAATGATATCCTTTCTGTGTTTCTTATCTAAAATTAGAGGATGCATCGCTGTATGTAAGCTTGTCTTTGAGGAAATGGTAAAAGCAATAGTCCCAAAATGAGCTAAATGAGAATCATTGTGTTATATTCTATAATTTCATGTCCTTTTTAAAAATTTTATGGTTCTGGAGACTGCACCCAGGACCTCAAGCATTCTAGACAGGTGTTCTATCACTTTATGATACCCAAGCCCTGATTTCATTTTTGTTTAGATTTAGGATGAAGAAACAAAATCATTTCACTTTCATATTTCTTCCTAAGAAGACTGTTAAATACTGTTCTCCATAAAGTAAATTTAAATGTCCATAATTCCTCACAGTATCAAAATGGCTAAAGATTAAAGGGGAAGTGAGTTGTCTTTGAATCTACGGTTTCTGTGCCTTGTAATTTACATTTATTGGCACAAAACTCTTAGTTTACTCTCAGTAGCAAATAAGGATAATGAAAACTCACCTAAGATTATTCTGAGGTCCTTGTGGTCTTCTGTATGTTGACAGAGTCTACAGGATGGTCATCTGGTTTTGCCACCTTCCCTGAAAAAGGGAGTGGCTGGTTTGAGCCCAGTGACTGCCAGTCTCCTTCCTCCACATTTTCCTCCTCGAGACATTTATCCTCCAATGATAGTACTTTCATTTCTCTTGATCCATTCCTCTCCAGGGGTAAAATCATATCATCTAAGTGCTGTGCACCCTTTGAATTCTCTTAAAGCTACCACACTTCTAATCACCAAGGTATGAGTTCCTCTTCATAAGAAACTGTCACGTAGGTTGTATGTACTGCTCAATTTCTAGTGTTAAAAGATAATAAATTTTTGTAGGTTGTACATACTGCTGGAGTTCTAGTATTAGAAGAGAATAAATTTTTATAGAACATTTTAGTAAAACCCCTGGTATTTACTGAATATTTGTGTCTAGTTCAATATTGAGGCTCTTTGCTTATAGTAACTCATTTAATACTCACAGTGGTGCCTCTGCAGTAGGGTCTAGTGTTGCTTCTTACGTATTGTATAAGAATGAGGATAGCAAGGTGGTGTATTAGTGTTCTCTAAAGTAACAGAACTTATAGAATGAATCTCTCTTTGCATATATATATATATACACATATATAACTTATAAATGATTCTCTCTTTCTCTTTCCATATACATGGGGATTTATTAGAATGACTTACAGGCTATGGTCCAGCTAATCCGACAATGGCTGGCTATGAACAAAGAGTCCAATAATCCTGTAGTTGGTCAGTCCACAAGGCTGGATGTCCCAGCTGCTTTTAGTATATGCTGGAACCCTAAAGAAGTAGGCTATGATGCTAGTGAAGAAATGGACTGGCTAGCAAGGCAGAAGCAAAAGTTTCCCTTTTCCAGGTATAGGCTTCCTTATATCGGCACTTCTAGCAGAAGGCATAGCCCAGGTTAGAGGTGGGTTTTCCCAGCTTGAAAGGTTCTGGACTAAAGGTGTGTATTCCAGCCTCAAAGATCTGGATTAAAAGTAGATCTTCCTACTTCAAATTAAGAAAAGATCTCTCAACAGCTGTGTCCTCCATTTTGGGTTACAGTGAATTCCAGATGTAGTCAAGTTGACAACCAAGAATAGCCATCACAGATGGAAAGAAGTTTCCAGAGTCCACAGATGACAGTGGCTGAGCTAAGACTACTAACTAGTATATGGCTTTCTCTTCTAGATGGTTTTGTGAGTGAGGCCAGATAAAGCCTAATCCCAAAAATAGCTGTCTGCCCCACCCCCATTTGCTCTGTAGATTTTCCTGTAACATAAGGAAAAGTTGGATGCCACACACAGCTGCAGTTATAATGTGCACTGCCCAAGGCTACAACACTCAGTGGTGTTGTACTCTCTTCACTGAGTTTGGTATCTTACTAGATTCAGAAGAAAGGTCACTCTCTTACAGGTGTGGCATTGTCCTTGAAAGGCTAATATTCCTGCCGCCGATTACTCCAGAGAAAAATAATTCCTAAGATAGGATATCAGAACATTTCCAAAAAACACACTGAGGAGTGAATTCTTATCTATGCTTTGAACAGCAGGGGGGAGGCAAACTTCCTCACATTTCAACGGTACACCAAAAAAATAAAAAGGCAAAAATAAGTACACTGTTTCTACACATAGCGGCATGCTCTTTTAATCCTAGGACTTAGGAGGCCAAGACAGGCAGATCTCTGTGAGTTCAGTGTCAGACTGGTCTACGTAATGAATTCCGGGCCAACCAGGGATATATAGTGAGATCCTATCTTTAAATAAAGTGGAAGGTACCCCCTTACCAGTTACAGCACTCAAGAAAGTGGGCCCTACACCTCACCAGGGCAGCACAGTAGAGCTGACACTATTGGCAGAGGCACAGCTGAGCTGGCCCTCAGGATGTGTGAGTAGGGTGCCTGGCTACACACCCCCGTCTGCTGTGCAGTAGTGAAGGCTATTGTAGAACAATCTTCATAATGTACAAAAGATTGTTCTACAATAGCCATATGGTGGTGTGAGCAGGGGAGAGATGCCTTCCCCCCTCCCAGCCCGGTGCTACTTGTGGCTGGTGGGAGAGATGTCCCTGAGGGCTGAAGAACTGTCCCTGCCTCCCACCTGCTGCAGCACCTGGTAGAATGGACTCTGCACCTCACCTGGGCACTGAAGGTCAGGTGGACTGAGAGTCCAGGTGCCGGAGAACCAACCAAGAGGGCATAAAAGCAGGAGAACTGGGCCTGTCCCTTGCTCGTGGCTGCAAGGTATGAACTAGCAGGAGGCGATGCTGGGAAGCTCACCCTGGTGGTGACAACAGAGACCACCTGGCAAGCTGACCAACCCTGCAACTAACCCAGGCCCAGAACCAGGGTCATAACCCACGTCGATATCCACACCCTCTTGTGATCTGCTGGAGCACATAAAGGGACCAGCCCTGCAGATCCAAAGCTACAGGATCTCCATGGCACAGAGCAACAACAGGATATCCAAGAGGAAGCCCCTGAGAGCCCAGCATAGATATAGTGTAGCAGAAACCCGAGGCCTTGAACCAGACCAATGAACACTTGCAAGTAAAGTTATGTGGAGAAAAGGGTTTACTACTGCATGACTCATTGTAGCACACAATTTTCATGGCGAGATTTTTCCTTTTCCCCCTTTTTTTTTCCTTTCTCTTACATTTGATTCTATAAGGGGGAGGGGTTGCAAGGGACAGAGAGCAGATATGAAGGGGCAGGGAAATGAATGGGATCGAGATGCATGATGTGAAAGACACAAAGAATAAACAAAAAACATTTTTAAGTGTGTGGTAGTTATTCATGGCCTATGGACTGATGGGACTGAGTTACTGAAGTCACCCACTACAGACCGAAGCCTGTAATCGTACATTCAGGGAGGGACCTGACCACAGGGAGGCATGTGGTACCTTCTTAGGTTCTTCCATCTGGATCATTGTAACTATAATATTCGATTATCAAAATTAAGATTGTATTCACAGACAGGATGAACTTGATTTTAAGTAAATCATAGCACAACAAGGCTGGCGATTTCAGACATGTGATGACGACAAAGAGCCTCCTAGAGAAGAAAACTGCATGGAGCTGCAGCTTGGGTTTGAAGTTAATGTCACCATTTGAACCAGCAGGAAGGAACAGGCATGAGAAAAGGGTTACTATGAGGAAGTCACTGTCTAACAAAAGGAGCGAAAGAGTATTTCTCCCCAACACCTTTCTTAAACCTCACAGTAGTGTGTGACACACCCTTCCTACTGAGAGTGTGGTTTGCCAAGCTCTGCTAACAATGCGGACCTTCAGCCCCCACCCTTCCCTGCCAAGGCCCGCACCACAACAAACTCCCATGTAACAGTACATTCAAGTCTGAGAAGGGGTGGCTCAAAACGCTCACTTCTAGGTAAAGTCAGAGCCATCATTTCTTATGTGTAGCAACCAAAACATTCAAATGCCTCCTTTTATCTCCAGAACATCCATTCTACCCAAGCAAATCCGGGGAGCTCCTGCCTGATAGATACACGTTAACAGACTAGAAAATTCCTTCATTTGATTATCCTCTCTCTCACCTGAACACTCATAGAACCAGAATTTGACACTGCATGGTGTACCTGTTTGGAGTCATCGTGAAGGCTTCCAGCTGCACCGTTTACTAAGCATGCGACCTTTAGCGCCTTACATTGCCCCCCTCAGTACAATTTTGTACCTGCCAACTCAAGGAACCAGCAGACTTGAGATTCCAAACAACAAAGCAAAATGTCACTATTTCAAATCTCCACACCTACCAGCCATACTTTTTCCTTCCTTTGTATATGTATTAATAGTAACCAAAAAGCCCAAGACAATTTCATTATCAAATCTCACCTATCCAATAGCTATCTAAAGAAATATTTTTATTTTTCTGCTATGTTCTCACCTTGGGCTACTCTTCTCTCTGTGACTTTGGTCATCTAAAACATTGACAAAGGAAAAGTCCCATAAAGATTTCTTCCTGCTACTGAGTGTCATTCACACAGAACTTAGAAATAGTTTGTAAGGGCTTGGTGGTAAAGAGGAGCTAGCTCCCTGTAAGGAAGGAGTTCAGAGCCTGACTCAGTCCCTGGACTTTGCTCTTTTGAGTCACTGTCTGACCCCACCCACTCCCCCCTGGCCACCCCAGCAACCAAGGAAGAGTTTCCTCTTACTGGAATTACATGGTGCTATTTATTGTTAAACTTGATGCTCTCTTCTGTGCACCTGTTCCAAACTGCAGTGGCTCCAGGAATAGCAGGGCTTAGGGACAGCATACTGTAGTAATTTTTTGCTTCTTTAAGCCAGTAAAATAGAAAATATAACTTAGCTTTTCTTTACAATTGGGGTTTTATCTTTTCCTTAGAATTTGAATTTTAGAATAGTTCCAATTTGGTAATCACTAAAAGCTTTGTATAAATTTTTTATAGATACAAGTAATGACAAAAATAATAGCTTGTGTTATATTTCCTTACTGAAAGACCACTTGAAGTTAAGGATGAAAGCAATTGCAACTTGTAATGTTTCAAAGACTAAACAAAATAAAATGTGAGGAACTGGTAAACAAGGAGGAGAACTGCTTGTTGGTTCCTGGCCACTTAGCCCCAAAATAACTACACAGATACTGTATTAAACTAAATCACTGCTTGGCCCATTAGCTCCAGCTTCTTTTTGGCTAACTCTTACATCTGAATTTAACCCATTTCTAGTAATCTGTTTATAGCCACGTGGCTGTGTATTACCGGGTAGAGTTCTGTCCTGCTCTGAAGCTACATGGCTTCTCTATGACTCCACCCTTCTTTCTCCCAGCATTCAGTTTAGTTTTCCCTGCCTACCTCTATTCTTTTGCCCTATCAGGCCAAACCAATTTTCTTTATTAATTAACCAATCATATTCACAGCATACTAAAAGGAATCCAACATCAGAACTATCTAAATAAAACGTATGTATTAGTATTTATTTTTAGACAAGTTCCATGACAGTCTATAAAGGTCAAAGTGTAGCAGTGTGATCCCTAGCAATTTAGATTAGCAAAGTTTTATAACCCTTATCTTTTAACAGGTCTGCTCCATTATCATGACAAATATTATTGAATGCCTATTAAATATCTGCTCAAAATCTACAAGTTTATAAAGGTATTTATGTATAACTATAATAAAATTCAAATAATTATTTCTTGACTATGGTTCATCTAGTCTAAAACACATGTTTAGCATTCCTACAATGAGAAAATCCTACAGATCTATGATCTCTGATTTGATGGCATTTTAATCCACCACCTCGAAGAAAGTTAAAAACAAAGCAGGAAGAGAATCTGAAGATCAGAACACGCGGGAGTTTGCCAGTCATCAAACACGGTAGTGTCAACAGTATATACAAATTCCCTTCAGGGTAAAGCTGGCATGGTTAAAAATAGACCTTTGACAATGTCAGGCACACAGCACAAGAAATAGAGGTCCAATGCTATTTAAGTCTGTTTAGGCAACAAGGCAAAAGGAGACATCCCTTGACTGAAAATCTAAACTCTGATTATGTGCCCAAGGTCACCCAGCCAAGGAAGTTTTTCTTCTCTCTGCTTCACTTCACCTCAGGCATCTGGAGCAAAGTGAAAATGCCTGGCTGTGCTGTTTCTAATTTAGAAGTAAGTTCAGTAAGACACCTGACAGAGTCTGATAACCCTTAGCCAGTACGTCTAAACCTGAGTAAGTGACAGGGATATTTCCGAGGTGCTCGGGGCTGCTCACAGATTTTCTAATCTCACTGCTATACCTCTCTCCAATCCAGCATTTGCCTTAGCGTCAACAGCTATGAATCACTACAATGCTCAAAACCCACAACCAAAAATTAATTTTTTCCTCTTCTTTGCTCAAGGTAGAAGACAGGTGGGTCTTGTTTTCCTTATCTATCCATAGGTTTGGAGTTAATGAATGTTAAATATTCATTAGACGTTGTTGAAAAGGTCCATAGGCAAGGAAGCCTCAGCCAGCACCCCTACCTATGCCTCACCACAAATCCACCCTGGCCCAGCAGTCCATCAAAGCTACTACTTTTATCTACCCTGAAAATAGTTATATCCAAACCTGATGGCCTACAGCTTAAGCCAATGGTGTTAGAGTCTTTAATAAAGTAGACACCGTCCCCACCGTTTCTTTATTAGTCACACAAAAACAAGGAGGGGACGTTGAACTTTCTCAGACATCTGGGATAGCACATGTTCTGGCTACCTACAGGTAACGATCATGTCGCTCAAACTGTCTCTGGTGGTTTGAGTGAGAATGGCACCCAGAAACCCCCATTTGAATGCTTGGCCAGCCACCAGGGAATGGCACTATTGGGAAGGAGGTGTGGCCTTGCTGGAGGAAATAAATCACTGCAGGTGGGCTTTCAGGTTTTCAAAAACCCAATCCAAGCCCAGTAGCTCTCTTTCTGCCGCTTATGGATATGGATATAGAACTCTCAGCTTCTTCTCCAAGACCATGTCTGCCAAGCTTCCCTCCTTGCTGACAATGGACGAAACCTCTGAATTTTTAAGCAAGTCCCAATTAAGTACTTTCTTTTGTAAGAGTTACCATAGTCATGGTTTCTCCTCAGAGCCATAGAAGAGTGACTAAGACACTCTCTGGTCCCAGACACAAACCACACCCCTGTGGAAAAGGAAATTTACCTACAATTATCATCTTGGGCTCCACTCTTTGAAGACCCAGAAATCTGTGGTTTGAGCTGTTTGGTGGCATTTTATATGTAAAGACACTTTTTTAGCAATTGTCCCTCCAAGTATGAAATTAGAGAGGCCTAGTAACAAGCCAGCCAAATGGCTTAACCACATCCACCAAACACCAAATCCTTGGAGGATAATTTCCATATCTCAGTAAACCGAAGAACAAAAATACAAAGCAGAAGCATTTGGGGCTGGCAGCTGTCGATATTGTTGCAAAGAAATGAAACAGAAGAAATTCTGATACTTGATATTTTGTTTAGAAAAATCTCCCCCAAACTGTTCTGAGCCCTCTGAGCCAACTCTTGGTAAATTTGGGATTTAAGCTGTGTTAATGCAAACAGCACTTAATTCAAAGCAGGTGCTTCTCTGGGGGTCACTAAATCCTTCTTGATTTCCTGTAAAGCTTAAGAAAAACAGGCTAACCTGGGTTGTGTTGGTCCAAAGTATGTTTTAAATTTGCCTTTTGGATGATAATATTATAAAAATCATACTGATCACATTAAAGAATATTATGTGCGCCACTTAGATTTATATGACAGGTTTCTCCTTCCAAGTCTCTCCAGTGAGACTGGGGCTGTTTGCCTGGGTTACTGTGCCTGTTTGCTCAGTGGTTTCCGAGGCAACAGCACTAAGCTTTTTGGAAGATAGAGAGACGACTTGTAAATCTTACACCCGATTTAGGAGAGGCACGAAAAAAGTGTATGTGTCTGAGAAACAAAGGCTGGAGCCTTGATCACCAATGTCACCTAGCATTTGAGCTCAGAATGCTAGAATTTACACCAGGCAATTTCCCCTGAACTTTTACTGTTTCATTAGCCTAAACTTACCAGAAGCAAATGACAACCAATAAACAATTTCTATGTCTGTTCTATTAAATACTTAGTCAGGTTCTACTTTAAAAAAAGAAGAAAAAACCCTACCAGATTGAAATGTATTTTAAAACACATCAATAGAAAACTACATTTCCTACTTTTTTTACTTTCTTCATATTCAAGTAAAACTGGAGAGAGGAGCCACACTTACTCACCCTATTACCATTTAAAGTACTGATGCCTAAAGTAGGCATCATACTTCTGATGATAATATAATCAACCCCCTTTTGATGCTTCGATGGCGTGGCCCAGAGGAGAATTAAGTCTGTTGTCGGTGGCAACAAGGCTTGCAATGCGCACTTGCGCTCAGCCAGGATCATGAACTCATTCCCTGAGGAAAGAGAACCCAAGTCCTCCACATCCTTTCCCATACCAGCTTCTGACCTCATCTGCGACCTCTCTGTCATGGAAATGACAATTCACAGAACTAGAAGGGAAGGGGGGGCAATGCTGAAAATAAGCCACTAAGTAATGCAGAGGCTTGGGTTTGAAGCTGCGGTAAATGGCATCGTCAGAATTTGGGAAGGGTTTCTGGTTTGCTCTTTTTTAAAATGGGGAAGCTGTTGAGGTAAATCAATTCAAATTAAAATCTTGACATTTTCAGGAAATACAGTGGAAAAAAAAGAATTTTTCAGAAGTTTGTTAAAAAGCATCACATGTAACATGGTGGAAGCAGACAACCGTCTTCCTAGCCTAGTTTTCTTATTTTAACAAAATTAATTCTATCAAGTTGATTGACTATAAATTATTTGTTTAAACATTAATTTAAAGGGGCAGGAGAAAATATGTGCTGTTCTTGTAAAGCTGTGGAATCCGGTTCTCAGCACCCACATAGGATCGCCCACAGCCACCTGAAGGACGGGCTTCAGAAGGATCCACCCTGCTGGCTTCTGCGGACACCTACACTAACATGCACATACCTACACCTATACGCAGAATTAAAAATAAAATATTTTACAAAACACGTCTAGTCAAGCATCTAATCCCAGCAAAAAGAAGGGTTGAGTCCCAAATGCACTAAATCCAGAAAAATAAAGCCCTGCCGCTGATAAACGCAATTTAAGTAGACAGAAGTAACTTTCTCTAAGGCACATGCAGGACCCAAAAACAGGATTATGCATATGCTCACAATAGCACATTAGTATTTATTGAGCACTTACTAAATGCTGATTTAGTACACACTTGCATGCTGATTTCATGCTGATTTCCCTTGACCCACCCAATACTCTCAGGAGCCTGGGTACCATCCAAGTTATAGCACCTTCTAGATTTCAGGCAAGCAAAAGCCACCTGTGCCATAGTGAGTGGTCAGGTCCAAGAGCTTCGCAGGGAGCATGAGTCAGAGCAAGCCAAGAATTACCATTTGCCATGATGTGAAGCCCACAGAGAAGACAGTCCATCCCAAAGAAGAAACATGAGCTGGCTGAGGTCATGTGCCACCAAAATACAGAGGACAGGAGTCAGTCCAATTTAGAAGACACCAAAATCAAAGAATCTTTATCCGCAGCAAGTCACAACACTCACTCAAATTTCTTTTGCTGGATCCCAGAGAAAAGTGAGCAAAACTCAGAGGTTGAGTAGGGTTTCGTGGAAACAGTTAAAACAAACAGCTAGGGAATGATCAGTTTTTTTTTTTTTTTAAATGCTCACAGCCTCCAAAATTCTATCAGAGTCAGCATGGCTGGGGCGGGGGACACCCTGAACTTTAATGCAGCAGACTGGTAGGTGGACCCAGAGAGGAGGCTTGCCAGTGTGCTGCCAGCTTTGAGAGGAGACCTACTGTAGTTGTTGACAATAGTGACTGTCCAGAGACATTCCCTCACCAGAAGTTTCTGCTTTTCAAAACTCTTGCCCTTGCCTTTAGGCTTTACAGGAAAAGTTCACACCAGACATGACCGCCTTATTTTTCACCCCAAAACTCTTAAATGTGTATCTTAGATTTCACGAGCTAGAGAATGGTACATAATGATAATATAAACACATAGAACTGTGGCTAATATTTCATGTAAATACACGGGTGTAAAAATGTAATTGTTTAGCGATGTAAATATGTATTATTTGTACAACTGTCGAAGAATTTACTGAAACTTCCACCAACCACTTTGAAAGACTCAATGGTCCAAAGTTCCCATCTGGCTTTGTTTCCTCTTTGTGAGCGAGTGATAAATGTGCCCTTTTTGATGTTGCACAGGTTTCAGAAAGTGTTGTAATAGACCGTATCATTATCCTGCGGTGATAAGTCTAAGGCAATTGAAACCACAAGTTCAATGACTGCTTTGCCAGATCAGCTTCGAGGGCGAGGAGAGCAAAGACAGGAAGACGGGACAATGGAAAGACGAGCCCTCCCCCACGTTCGGAGTGTGATTTTGAAGTGCCCAGGAAATGACTATAATTAAAATCCAATTTCCAAATCAGCGTTTACACCAGGTACCAGAAGATAAAAGAAATAATATATGCTCCTTTGTTTTTAAATAGTTTTGTGAGTTGGCCGAAGTTACATGTAGATGAATAAGAACTTAAAAAACCCAAATGGAAAATCTGTGCCCCCTCCAGTTAGAAGAGCTCCCTGATTTAAAAGCTCAAGTGATTGTACATTCTTATCGTAAAGAACATTTTTCCTCCTTGCTGGGCATGAGGAGGGCAGGGTCTCAGGTTGCTCAGGCTAACCTTGTTCTCACTATGAGAAAAGAAAATGATCTTGAATTTCCAACCTTCTGTCTCTGCCTTCCACCGTACTGAAATCACAGACATACCTAGTGCATGTCTGTCTTCACCTCCCTGAGACTGTAGACATACAGCACTATACCCAGTTTATGGGGATTCAAACCTAGAATTATGTGTATGCTGAACGAGTGCTCTACCCACTGACTTACACACCCAGCCTCCTGTGGGTTCATCTTGACACATTGTATTCCAACTATGAATTTACAAGACTGTCAAATTGCCAAGCAAATCCCATCAGATTACGGGTACCTGACAGAAAATCCTGTATCAATCTTTTAATATGATAACCAAGTAAACTACTCCTCTAAAACAAAATTTCCTCTTCCTCGATGAAGTTGTCTTTTTCACTCTGAGATTAATTCAAGCACACATACTTTTGCCCTCATGTCAAAGACCGGTTAAAACAGGCCAGAATATAGCAAGCAACTCAGAAACACAAGACCTCATGCTGGTAGCTCGCACTGTCAAAAACAAACTAGGAGGGACTGGAGAGATGGCTCAGCACCTGTTGCACTTGCAGATAACCTGGGTTTGGTTGCCAGCACTGGCAAGGTAAGTTCATAACCGTCTGTAATTTCGGGAGATCCAGCACTCCTTTCTGATCTCCACGGGAACCAGACATACACGCAAGCAAAGCATTCGTTCGCATAAAAGTAAATCTAAAAGAAGTGGATAGCTAAGCAAACAGCTGGGAGACTACAGATGTGCTCGGGCATGTGATTTTGAGGAGGGACTCATTGAGCAGAGGTGGCCCACCAGACAACGATTAGAAAGACTGATGAATGTCTTTCAGAAAAATGCCTGTCTCTCGGCATTTTTATGAGACAAATGCTATCTGATGGGGGTAGCAATGAACTGTCAAACCCCCATGGGCTGATTCATGTCAGCTGCTACTCAGCTCAGCCACGGAGTGAGACACTTTGAAGCGTGAATATAGGTGAGGTTGCTTGTGAAGATAAGGACCCTGGCCAGCCTGGCGTGTGAAATCACAGCCATCAGGCCAAAGCAGAATCAGGCCCTGTGGTATGTTTAGATTTGAAGTAGGGAAAGCTAAGGACGAGCTGACACCCAGAAGCCTTTGATTCTGGGAAGCAGATTAAGAACTAGAAACTGAAAAACCAAGATAAATAGAAGCTCCATTCTGCTTGGACTTAACCTCTTGACTAGGCTCGTATTCCCTGAGCATTTTCTGGGGCAAAAACTTTGCCAGTGAAAGGCATGCACCAACTTCACCTGATGGCTTCTGTGAGCGCCTCAGAGCTCGCAGAGCAGCTAATGTCCCCCCTCCCCCTGGAAGTTCCAGTCCCGGAAGAATGGTCCAAGGAGAAGCAGATGGACGCAGCACAATGGACTTCCTTTCTGCCCTCTGGGAGTCAATAGGGAGGGAACGTTTAAAATAGTAACACATAGTGGCAGGTGAAAGTCTCCAAGCTCAAGTGACAGAGCCAAGTTGAGAGGACTAAGCTTACTTTAAATAAAGATGAAGATCGCGATACACTCATTTAAAAGATGAACTTGCAATAAAAGATCTAAAACCAGCCTTAAATTTTAAAAAAAAATCATTAATGGGGGCTGGTCAAATGGCTCCATGGTTAAGAGCACTCACTGCTCTCAGGGGACTTGAGTTTGGTCCCCAGCACTCAATGTTAAGAAAGTCCTATCCAGATACCTGTAAGCCCAGCTCTAGGGTATCCAACACCCTCAACTGACTGCTGAGAGCACCCATACACTTGGTATATGCTCATAGAGACACATACACGCACACACAAACACTTAAAAAAAGCATAACAATAATCTTAATAAAGAAAGTACTCAAAATAAATTATTTTTGCCTACATGATAAAACTACAAATCAACACTTATACACACAAGAAACCCACTTGAGCTCCATTTGACAGACGTCCAAGCACAGCACCATCTGGGAACATGAAGGACTTCACAATGTGGGTACAAAAATCATGCTGGCTTCTGAAGCCACAGAGAAATGTCATTTGAGCTTTCCATCATTTTCACGATGGAGCAATAGTAACACCAATTTTACTTCTAACCACTCTTCCTTTGCAACTAGCAGGTGCAAAAGAAAAAAAACTTAGTTTCTGTATCCTTAAAATACATAAGATGAGAAATCCAGAAACACAGCACCATTTAAAGTTGTATATTCTACTTAAAAGGTTACTAACCCAAACAATGCAGCTCTAAGCCAGTAGTAGAAAATAACTTCTCTTCGTGACAGAAATGTTCTGTTCAAAAGCACTACCATTCTGTAATTATCTTATGCACAGAATTCATCTGAAGGAGTGTTCAAATCTGGATTGGAGTGCTGAGGGGGCGGGGGGAACAAACATGTTTACAGTCTGTTCAAATCTGCAGTTTCAAATGTTTGATAGACATGTTTGGAATAGGCTGCGGAGATGGCTCGGTAGGTGAAGTACTTTCTGGGCAAACTGTGAGGACCTGAGTTAGAATCCTGAGCATGTGCTTACAGGCATGTGGTCCTGCGCCTGGCTCTTAGCTTGTAACGGCCGCACTCAGGGTGGAGATGCGCAGATGCTGGGGCCTCACCAGCCATCCAGACTAGCCTACGCAGCAAGTTTCGGGACAGTAAGAGAGCTGTCTCAAAAACTCCAGTGAAAACCGATAGAAGACACCAACACCTCTAGACTCCACATGCGCATGCACAGGTGGGTGCGCCTGCACACACGCAGGCATACACTCTACCCCCTCCCACACACACACAAAGAAAAAGCTGTTTTAAGCAACGCTTTAAATATTTTTTTAGTTTATAAATCAGAACTTATTAAACATATACTGTTAAAACTTTTAGTGATCAGTCGGTCCTGGCACCAACTCTAAGTCCCATAAGACAGCATCTAAGACTTCTCTGATGAGCTGATTTCTAATATAATCAGTCACCCTGTGCCTCTATTTCTGACCAGATACCATCACAAGGACCTTGACACTTGCTGTCGGGGAGTTCCAAGTGTACTGTGGCGTGCCTCTGTGGTCACTAGGCAGGGAGTGTCCCACCGCTCATCTCCCATGGATTACGTGTGTCCAGTTCAGTGTGGGTGCTCACTAAAATGTTAACGTCATGTTAGCTAAATCTCCTGGCCACGTACTGGGTTATCCCTCCACCTGACATTCACAGAGACAGGATTTTAAGTTTATTTACTAACCCTCTGGGAAGAAAAAGTAAATATAAGTGGAGCCTACTGATTTGTGAATAAGACCCAATACCAAAATAAACAGAATCATTCAAATGTACTTGAAAAACTTCAAACTACAAAGTTTCTCCCTGCAAAGCAAAACAACCCAGGAAACTAGATCGTATATGACTGTGTGCAGTTACAAAAACAGAGTACTGTAGTTCTGTTTCGTTGGTGGACATGGATTGTAATTAAATTTTAAGTTCCAGATCACTACAATGTACTAGGATCTGAGTCCCTATAGTCGCTCACTGCCGGCAGCTCCTTAACCGTTCCTGTTCTCACTGTTCACTGTCAAACGCTCAGTTCTCCCACACTCAGTGTACCCCGTAATATGTCTTCTCCTCCCACCAACAAAAACACCTCCTGTTCCACAACACAGAGTATGTGAGCTGCTCCTCTTTTCTTTTGGTATCCCATGGCTACCTTGCATGAGAAGCAAGGCCAGCATAGGTCTGTAAGCAATCAGATGCAGCCTGAGTGGTTCAGCAATGGCGGCGCACTTCAAATAATCAAATTGCTTACTACGGCTTTGTTAAATTGAATGTTTACAGACGAGCCAAACGGTCTCAGAGTACCACATGCTTTCACACTCTCATACAAGTCACCAGGAGCCTGGCCACTGAAGCAAACACACATCACCGAAGTGGTGTAATTAGACAATACACATGAAGTGACATCACAGTGTCACAGGTCTGTCCACTCAGTCTTTCACTTCCCCATGACCATTTTGCTGGCAGATAGGGCCTTCCATGTCTACATCAGGATTTCTGAACCCCAGTAGTGTTACTGGCTAGAAGAGGAAAACCCTCCCTTGTTGAAACTCTTCTATGGGCTATGGGGCACTTAGCGTCACCGCGACCCACTCAGTAGATGCCGATGGCATCCCATACCAACTACGACAGTCAAAAATGTCTCCACATACATTGCCAAATGTCCACAGGGGGGATGGGGAAACTACCTCCACAAGAGAACCACCGATCTAATCGATGCCAAGTCCTTTCATCTACAATAATGACAGGGCAAGAGTTGAGCTACAAGAATCTGCACATTACGTAAGAGCTTGAACTAAGAGTTCACAGCCACACTTCTCTTTGCTGAGCAATTATTTGCCTTCCTTTAAACCTGCTTCCTTTAATGAAAAGTTCCTTCTCAAAGCGCAAGGGAAGTCAGTTGCCAGTGATCTTCAATCTTTTCCGGGAGGGACCAAGCCTCCCACTGCAGTACACCCAGCAAAGACACAAGCATGGAACGTTCTCAAGCAGAACCAGAGCTGCGGATCTGGCTCTCTCACCCTGACCGAGGCACACCTTGCTCTGACAGGCTTGTGGTTTCCACTCAAACAAGTTGTTGCGCCGGCCTCGCGCAATCCCAGTTTCACTTTGTCGGTAATTTAATTTCACAGGAGGCTGAGCCCAGATACGGATTTCTTGTCAACATTTTAGACCCAGCCACTCCTGAAAGTGGCTCCAGGCAAGCCCTATATGCAACACCCTGGAAATTAGGGGCCGACAAACATGTTTCGCCTAGCTCTCAAGTACAGGCTGCATAGGTTCAAAGTGATACGGCTGTAGAGGGAAAGGCGCGTTAGCCCTAATTCACACGACCCCTGAAGGGAAGAACAGCTTGGAGGCCTAAAGGTCTTAGGAATGGAAATTAAACAAACGTATTTTTGAGTAGAAGTTAAAAGGACCCTACATACGGCAGAAGTAAATATTTTCAGCAATAAAACTTGGGATTTGCGCTTTCTTTCAAGTCAACAGAAACGTGGACAGACTCCCTTCAAGGGACATGTCACTGCTGTGGAGTTTGGGAAAACACCAGAGAGAGAGAGAGATGGGTCGATGTGGCACAGGTTGTTCCTTTGAAATATTTACTGTTAGATTTTAAAGCCACTCGTGTTGTTTGAGGCTTTAGGTTGGACGACCAGGAAACAGCACAAACTCTCGTAAACATCTGTGGGATTGTTTTCCTTCGTGACACGGTGGCACCGTTTAAGATTTTCCTCATTGATTTTAATAATGACTGAAGCTTCGGTGCTTGGATAAGGACATAATCTTTATCTGAAGCATAGACAGGGTTTTCCATTTTCAGATTTCTACAGATAGAAGAAGCATTTATTTCCTCACTCGGAAAAAAAACGTTAATTAGGTTCAAGAGCCTAGATAAGGCGGGGGCCATTATTTCAAAATTATATAACTTTCCTGTCACATTTACCTGGCACCGCAACTGTACCAGTGATTTCCTGGATGCAGCTTAGGCTTGTAGGAAAAAAAACCAACCTTGTCACAACTTAAAACCATCGTCCTGGAACCATTCACGCACACGTTCACACCACTGCCCACATAAACTCCAACGGAATAGCCACAGATGTGTGTTCACGTCCCCGTCTGCCTTCTTGTCCAAAGTATTGTAACAGTGGGAGAAGGTTCACTGTTTGAAAGGTGACTACAATCATCGAAGCTGTAAGGTCCTAGACGCAGGGACCTTCCAAATGTTGACAAGTGCCTTTCACCGCTTGTCTCTTGTCATTTTTCTGTTAACGATCATGTCCTATTTCCAAGTACCTAAAAAGTGCTTTAAACTGACTATTTTTTTTACCTTAAATTACAGTAATAGCCTCTAAAGTCACTTCATAATTATAATGAATAAATATCCTTACCATTAGCAGCCAGACACTATCATGCTGGAAAACATTAAAATATAAACCGCCACTCGGGTCAGCATAGAGATTTACAACAAGAGTCTGACACGGAATCAATTACAGTTGGCTTCTCACTCTCAGTCCCCAAGCCATTTTTTAAAGAGTCTATTTTAGAACGAGACATACAGAGGAGAGAATGCTCCATAGTCACAAAATCTCCCAGCAATTATTTTCACTTAAGCGGCAAGCCTTCAGTTTAAAAAAATACATACCTATTCATTACATTTATACATGGCATATTTATTATCCGTGGAAAACACACCAGGGAACTTACTTGACAGTGACTCGGTTTGATAAATCCTGTAGATCCCCAGGATGGAAAAGCTGGGCTTCTTTCAATCCAATCTGTTCACAAGCTTTCAAAAAAACGTTTATATTATCCTGTGAAAAGAATTAGAAAGTGATTGTTTAGCTGAGCTTGCTCTCAGACAAAGGTTACCAATTTTTATGATACAACTTCCCAGCTTCAAAGTCCAATTATAGTCAGCAAAAGAGGCGGTGGCAAGAACAACGCGTAAGTGTATTTGAACGAGGAAAAAAAAAAAGTCCGTGGACACGTATAGCCTTTCAGTCTTCCGGAGCATAAAAGGTGGTGCTACCTTCTGCCCGAGCGTACACTGTTTCTGTGATCTTTGTGACTGGCACGTTAAACATTACCTGTTATAGGACAAGCGCCTGGCCAGTGAGCAGTAATCTACACTTTGATGTCAGCTCTGCTCTGCAAACAAACGCCCTCTTCCCAGCTTCGCACGACAAGCTTCACCTCTTTAAAAATAACTCCAGCTACTGACATTCACCCACCCAGAAACTGTTGGCAGGGAAGAAATAAGAGGAGGAACATTCTGTTTCTATGATTACAAATTACAGAACGGCTGTGGAATACCACACCTGGAATCTGGGTTTGGTTGCTGAGCCAGCTCGTGACAGGCACAGGGACCATGCTATAGGACCAAGGAGAAGCCTGGCGCTTATTGGCTGAATCATACCACTGGGGAGGGGCATAGTCCTCATTCCCTGCACCTGTCTGAAGGACTGCCTCCCAAAACACTGAAAAGCCATCCCCCTCCTCCAAGCCGGCCCTCCTATCTAATTTCAAAAGCCCAATCCTCCATTCACACAAGCCAACGCTTACCATTATGCTAAGCTGCTACAAGACCACGATATAGTCTATGTTCAGGGAGCCGCATTGCAACCACACACATTGGTTCCTAGGATTAGCTTTGGCATCACCCCTTCCTGCTCTTGAAAAAGAAAAGTACTTTGTGTAGCTGAGTCCCTGGTGACTCCATGTGGACTCCTTTGCTTTGCTAGGATTGTGCGTAGAGAGGAATGTTTTGCTTGCATGCTAGCACACGCTTGTCCACTTAAGTTGGCTGGCAACTCTGCCTCTGTGGTGTGGGCCTCCCTGGAGCCACACCCATCTCCCTCCCAAGTTGAGGTCCACAGAGCAGAAGGCAATCTCCCACTTGGAGAAGGCAGTGCTTCCTATGCGTAGGCAGCAAAGTCGGGATGAGAGGGAATATCAGACAAAAAAAAAAGATGATTGGCGGCCAAGTCAGCAGCTTATTCTCAGAGCATAAGAGGACTTCGGGAAAGTGCAAGAGAAAGTGTGACCAGTGAAAAGCAACAATGACTGCCAAGGAAGGGGGGGGGGGACACAAAAAAAACAAAAACTCTCTGTGGAAGTGGGAGGTTGGTCCAGGAAGCTCTCAGCAAATGACATTGTGCACTAACCAGCTAGGAACTGAAATGTTTGTATAATTTCACATAAGTTGATCTTAACAATTACAGAAATTTCTAGGGGGTAATAGAGTGAAGAAAAACTGAAGAAGACACCCCAAATTGACCTCTGATCTCTCTATTTATCCATTCACATATACATATATCCATGCATACATGAACATGTACAAACATACACACGCACATCTTATTGGCAGAATTCCAGGAGAAACACGATAATTTCACTGTTAAGCTTACAATTTCTAAATGCTATATGATGTGCAATTATTTGAAAACACAAATAGTTTTAATAATGTCCCCTCAGCAGACAACAAAAATGACTCAGGAAGCCAATATCCCACACCTGACAGGAAGCAAAAATCAAATAAAAAGAAAAAAACTAAACTGTTAAGCATTTCCTATCTGTGCCTAACTTAGTTCTGAATGCTTAAAGTCACATGAACCATCAGCTGAGAATATATGGCAGCAAAAGAATGCTTGCCTAGCAAACACAAGGCCCCGAGCAGGGTGCCTGGAACTACACATAAACAAATAAATTACAAACTCCTGAAACAACAATCAAACAGAATAAACTTACGGAACTAAGAGTTAACAAAACAACCAGCATATTTTACAGAAACATAATGGCACTCACCTGGTGAACAAAATGTACAAGCTGATAAGAGAAACCACACATTCCACAAAACCCATCCAAGTATTTAGAGAGAAACCACTTCAAATCGAAAGTGACTATACTCCATCAGGCACAAAGTTCAAGGAAACATACAAGTGATGTGACTAAATCTTAGTCCTGAGGATAGCCTTTTTATCAACCCCAAGGCAGAATTCTGTTTTAAAAGCTTAATGGTACTCGGTTTTAGAGCAGAAGAGCATACCATATAAATCCAAACATGGCCTATGCACTGGGAGTGGGTTCTACTCCAGTCAGCATTGTAAACTACATCGTGCCTCTTGGACTGGAGCCTACTGGTAATTTATTTCCTGCAATTTCAAAGGACCCAGTCAGAGCATTGCCTCAAGGGATATACAAAATTATAAAATTTTCATGTCTGTTCCAACATCGAGTAGCCACACCCAGCTCAGCATAATAAAAAGAAAGTATTTAGCCCTTACTGGATGAAATTATTTTCCTTTGAAACTACCAGAAAGGGGGAGGGGTGCAAAACAAAACAATAACAAAGACAAAGCAAAAATGGAAATCAACCTCAGCTAATTGGCCCGGGAGCCAGGGCTGGCTTTACAAAGATTAGTTCTGCTCTCTGGCCCCTTTTTCCTTATCCCTGCAGTGAGTCGCATACAGACCAGCAACCATTACAACAGCTAGGCAACTCTCCCTGCAAGAACAGGGGCGCCCAGACCTCCAATTCCTCACACAAATATTCCATAGCTCAATTGTTAGAAACAACTTCCTGTCAAAAAGAGCCTTCCTTAAACACACACAATCCCCCTACACCTTCAGTGCCAACGGTAACTTCTCAAAGCAAAAATAATAGTAATAATGATGATAAACCCTAATTGATGTCCTCATTCAGTGTCTGTATGGGGACGAAGAAAGGCAAACACTACAGAGAAAGAAAGTCTTGATATTTTTATACTCTTCAGCCCCCCCTTCCACCTGATTAATCATCAGGAAAAGATGCTTACTAAGACACTAGGATAAAAATGCCAGAAAGATCTACACAAGTTCTCCAGTGTGTATTCTTTGCTTACAGGAACTCTATTAGTTAAACGATGCTGCAGAACAAATGATCCCAAAACAGCGGTGTAAGAGACCACGACTTCTGGTGACTTTGCGGTGTTTGGAACGTGGGAGAGCCTTCACGAGGTGCTTCTGACTTGGAGGACCCCTCTCATCGAACTCTAAGAAGTCAGCCCAGTCTGCAGTCATCCGAAGGCTTTCCTGGTTTTGTGGCTGTAACCAAGGTGACGGACTCATGTGCTTGGCAAATCAGGGTAAATAGATGTTTCCATAGGACTACCTGATAGAACCAGCAATGAGAGAGGCTAAGTGAAGCCGCACTTCCCGGCTTCCAAAGTCTTGTTCCATCGTTTCTCTAAGATTCTACTGTTAGACCACTGTTGTTCAGTCAAGACTTCACAGGGACATAAAGCGTATGTGAGGATCATCAGGCCATGCTGGACTATTGGCGCCACTACTTCATTGTCTGGAGACTAGTGCTTCATACCTCACTCATGTAAAAAAGTATTCACACACTCTCTCCCAAGGCCTCCGAAACGCAGTTTATTAACATATTTGTTTAGTCTGTGTATTTGGAGGATGTGTGTGCCTAGCGTGTATGCGTGTGTGTGTGGCGTGTGTGTGCTAGTATGGATGCATGCACATCTCGGCACATGTGTGGAGGTTAGAGAACCACTTTCAGGAGTCAAATTTTTGCATTCCACCATGGGTTTCTAGGAATCAAACTCGAGTTGCCAGCTTTGTGTGACAGATACCTTTACCCCCCCCCCACCCCCATCTTAGTCAGGGTCGCTATTGCTACGATGAGACATCATGACCAAAGAAAGTTGGGGAGAAAAGGGTTTATTTGGCTCACACATCCATGTTATAGTCCATCACGGAAGGAAGTCAGGATAGGAACTCAAGGTGGGAACCTGGAGGCAGCCATTAAAGCAGAGGCCTTGGAGAGGTACTGCTTTTTGGCTTGCTCAGCCTCCTTTCTTATTAAATCCATGACCACCAGGCCAGGGCTGGCACTACATACATGCAGTGGGTTTCCTCACCACTACCAACACCATCAATCACTAAGAAAATGTCCTACAGACTTACCTACAACCTGATTTTATAGAGGCATTTTCTTAATTGAGGTTTTCCTCCTCTCAGATAACTTTAGTTTGTGTCTAGTAAAAATATCCAGCACACCCAGTGAGCAATCTCACTGGACATAACCCCCAAATTCTTATTTCTTATCAAGGTGAAATCAAAACATGGCATGTCATCAAAATCAGCTCCAGATATGCGCAAGGTTGTGCAAGTTCCACCCTGAAGTAGAGCCGTTGAGTAGAGTTCCTCTCACCCCACCTGCTTGTGAATGACCAGGAAGTTACCGCTCCTCTTGCGCAGAAAGCCTCCTTAAAATACATGTAATACCTACACTTTCAGGGCCAAAGTTGACATCTCAAAAACAAACAAAAAATGATAACCCCTAATGGTATCTAAATAACTCCTTTTTGTTTACAGTGTTGCTATGGGGATAAATGAAGGCTAACACAACAGGAGCAGGAGGCTTCCGTTGGTGGGGAAACACATGATGCATAAGCATTCTCCACTCTCGAGGTCAAGGTGTGGAGAAAGTCAAGGCACAGAAGAATCACCCGTCCCTAGAAAAGCTGGCTGTCTCTCTCCATTAGGACCCAAAGTCAGGGGATGGTCGTCACAGTTTCTGGCTCCTCCCTCTGGAATCTTCAGGTCATCTTATACCTCATCTTCCGTTTTCCTTGCAAAGTAACCTGTGTGAGCAGTTGTGATACTCTCTCAGCTGACAGCCCATCTTGCCTGTAGACATTTGGGGCAACTAAATATTCCGGTCTTTTCATGTAGGCTGGCAATGCTTCTGTGAATGCAGTTGTCAAAGGCAAGGCAGCTCTGATCTGAATCTGACCAGGTTTCACTTCCTTCACAGAGAGTCACTCCTGTTGACCTTACGCAAACCTTCTCAGAGGTACCTCAGGAGCCCGACTGCTGGGCTGGACCGTTCCAGGCACTACCTTCTATCTTTCTAGGGACTCAGAGGATTTTATAGCCACACCCTCAGCTTCATCACTAGCCTTCTTTTTCTGAATTCAACCTAGGCCTGAAAACTATCTCCCGATTCTAGCAGCATTTACTGACTCAAGATTCTAGACCGTTGTCAATACTGGTGATGCCGGTGCCCTTCACATTTATTACACCATTCTTCTGCTCCTCTCTCCCCTGGGATTTTGTTATAATCAGAAAGCAGACTCTAGACTGGACCTCAGCACTCTGGAATTTTCACTACAACAGTGAAAACTATGTTCTGGACCACCTGGCTAATTTATAATTCCCCGGTACACCGGAGTGACCTATCAGAAGGGGAGAACGGCCCTGGAAGCTGGCCATCGGAATAGTTTCACAGTGAGGAACATAGACTGTCACTAATTTGGAACATAAAAGTGTACAGCCATACTGAACTTCTGATGCCCTGGTCAGGATATCCAGCTGACAATAAATCAGTTTCAGAGCCCATGAGAAATAGTTGATCTTAAGACATAAATTAAGGAGAGCTGGAAAGATGACTCAGAGGTTAAGAGCCCTGACTGCTCTTTCAGAGGACGTGGGTTTGGTTCCCAGAGCCAACATGGCACCTCACAACCATCTGTAACTCCATTTTAAGGGATCTGATGCCTACCACTGAATTTCCGAGGACATTGCACACACAGTGTGCACAAAAACACATGTGAGCTAAATGCCTTTACGCATAAAAATAAATCAGAAAAAATAAGCTGTTCAAAAATATGGCTTATGGAGTCAGACATGCTTTATCAGTAGTTGAACTCAGTGTTGTAGATGAGCCTTCCTGGAAAAGGAAGATCACAAGCTGGAGATCAACCTGGGTTACATGGTGATCCCTGTCTCCAAAATGAAAATGGAAAATAAAAGAAAATAAAACACTAGGGTGTATCTCAGTAGTAGAGCACCTGGACAGCATCACAAGGCCCCGGACTGGATTTGCAGAACCTGAAAGGGAATGAGGGAGGAAGAAGGAAGAGGGGAGGGAAAGAGGGAGAAAAGAGGGAGACAGAGAGAGGGAGAAAAGAGGGAGACAGAGAGAGGGAGAAAAGAGGGAGACAGAGAGAGGGAGAAAAGAGGGAGACAGAGAGAGGGAGAAAAGAGGG